>NW_026551468.1:0-12205 GCF_027596085.1 Anoplopoma fimbria | reverse complement strand
GCTGTTACAGATCATACTGATGGCAAAGCTTTCAACAACGCTGTTACAGACTGTACTGCTGGCAAAACTATTGACAAAAGGTAATGAAAGCTGAAGTGGTCTGTTTATTCACACTACTTACCATATCCGTGCTTGTCATGTCCTATCTCCAGCCAGAGACGACGAGGAAGGGACAGACGAAAGGGCTGTCGTACCATTCTGCCGCAGCTCCGCCTGGCAAGAAAAAAAAAAACCCTCCTTCAATCAAAAACTGTCCAGTGACAAAGTCCTTGATACTCTCTATGGTCACATAACCCCGCTCCCCCTCGGGCAAGTCACAAAGAACTTTTCCAGTTTTTCGTTGCTAATGTCAGTGATCAGGCCACATTTCCTCCTGACGCTCCTCTCCCCACTCCAACGAAAAGTACATTGAAGAAGAAGAAGAACTGTCCTTGCCCTGCTGTCACCGCTAATGCCTCTGCTTCCACTGACACTAGCACAGCTTCTAAAAGAGCAAGACTCCATCCGTATGCCGATCAGCAGGAGGAAGACCCGGTCCTCGCCGCTTCATCAATATCCAGTCCTCCATTAGCGAGATGGACTCCTCCTCCAGGTTCTGAAAACCGTTCCGACTGCCTACCACAAATTTCGTTTCCAAGGACATCAACTGCTCCTGCTGCAATCCTCCACGCTGCTGTGTCCACCGAACCTGGGGGACAGGCCTTCTCCTTGCTGCCCCCTCCCTCTGAACTCTCTCCCCAGCACCTCAGACATTCCCCGTCACACGCCACTTTCAAAACTGCACTTAAAACTCATCTGCTTTCAACCTGTGATGCTAGTTATGTAAGTCTTTTTTTTGTTGTTGTTTTGTTTATTTCTGTTATAATGTCATCTCTCTGCCTTGTTTACATTGTTATTTATTTATTTCTGTCTTTACCATGTTAAGTGCCTTTGAGTACCTTATAAAGCGCTATACAAATAAAATGTATTATTATTATTACCATTATTATTCAGTATATAAACAATCTCACAAAAGCTCTACATTTGTTTGTAAATCTCCATGTGTGTGCAGACTTGTATGTTTTCATTAATGTGGCCAAATTATCCTAAACATAATCCAAAAATGATCATACCGGCAAAGCAGGATTTTTGTTCTTTTTTTTGTAGCAAAATCTTTCCAGGTCCAGATTCAGTGAGTCCTGAGTGGTGCTAGGGTAGTCTGCCTAAATCAAAAGGATTATTTTCCCTGCTGGTTTGGATCCAAACAACAGACAGACTGCACCCAGACTGACACTGCAGCTGTTTTTGGCAGCATTTCTTTGGCAGTTGTTTAAGCAAACATTTTTGTTATATAGTTGTAGTCGACATGATGCAATTACAAAAGCTGGTTGAACGAGTTTGGTACACCATTTAAGATAAGTTGTTATCGTCAGTTCTGTAGTGCTTATTGTTGACATGTGAAAAGCCGTTGTACATGTGAGGAAATGAAAAAAGCTGGTTCAACAAGTTTGGTACAGTGGTTCATGTGAGTTTAACCTGCTGGGACGCGGTTGCACTTACGTTTGCTGGCACAAAGAATGTGTTCAGAATGGTGTTGCGACATCTATGTCATGCCACATATTCTGCTTTGATTTGTACTGAGTAATTGTGGATACAAAAAGTCCTTGCAAAAGTTGTTACCAGTCACAGCCACTTTCCTAGCAGATCAAGTGTTATTGAACAATAACATCTGTTAAAAACAGTGTAAAAACCAGAATGTAAAAACGACAGGTTAAGGTTGCCTGGTGCCAACCACAAATCCCAACGTTTCCATTTCACGAATGGATGGGGGCTTTGGTTGCATTCCAACTGCAGGATTTTGTGATAGAAGGTATTTGATTTTAGCTTGAATTCAAAAGTTAAACTACTGTTACATTAATTTGATGATCATGGGAGGTGTCAAGCAAGCCGTCTCGTTAGTAGTCAGTTCAAGTTTTTTCCCAACAATTTCAATGGGATTGAATGATGAAACATTGTTTTATAGCTGAACTGTTGTTGCAAATTATAGAAATATAATAATATAATAGAAAAAATCGAATTAATAACAAAATTATTTTGATGACGTTGTTTTGATGAAGTGGGCCCTATATCTGTCCTTAATGAAGCATCACTTTAGTTTGTGCAGGACACGGAAGTCATATGCCCCCAGCTGTAACCAGCTGACAGCCAGCTGATTGAATCATAGCTTCTTATCTGCCACACACCAATCACAGCCCACTCTCACCAAAGGCAGTACATTTAAATATGACTCCCTTCTACTGATCCTTGCTACACCAACGCTGTTACAGACCATACTGATGGCAAAGCTTTCAACAACCAGTGGTGTATAAAGTACCCAAAAGCCATACTTGAGTAAAAGTAAAGAATATGTGGTATATTTTTAGGTCTGGCACAATACAGCGAAGGCCCCAAGGTCTTTGTCCTTATATGGGAAGAGGATGTTCAGGATACCATGGGAGAAAGATGTACAGGAAACCAGGGGTCGAAGGGTAGATGTTTAGACTAACGGAGCCAAAGACAGGGTCTGGACTTCATCTCAAATATGAATAACATGCATCATATATAAGGAGGGTGAAGAGCCCGAAAAGGGGGGAACTCACAGATTCGACTCGAGACCTCCGGGCGATCTAGACGTCCGTCATGACATGTGTTGCTTGTTTGTAATAAACCTCATTATACCAGCAAGAACAGTGTCCGCGGAGCATCCTTCCTCATCACTTCAACAGCACTGTCGCATGAAAGATACGACAATACCTTACTGGAAAATGACTCCAGTAAAAGTGAAAGTCACCTATTAGAATACTACTTGAGTAAAAGTCTTAAAGTATCTAATATTTACTGTACTTAAGTATCAAAAGTAATTTTCTGATATTAATGGTACTTAAGTATTGAAAGTAAAAGTACAAGTAAATGCTGTTAATAAAAAAGCAAAGGGTTAGAATTTTGAGAATTATGAAGTTTATTATTTTAAGTGCTGTGGCCACCATGACCAAGGACAAGGAGGTACAAACAGAGACAGCAGCCTAACATACACCATGTATAGTTAAATTAGAAGATCAGACATCTGTCTCCCCCCCCTCCCCCGCCACAGATATACTCCAATCCTGTGGGAAACACTAGATATCTTAACAGGTTTATGCTAATTATGATAACTAAACATTAACGTTGCGGCTCATGGCATTAATCTTAATTTACCTCAATGTGTTTCCTGAGGTTGGGTGGGGAGTGTTTGAATGCCAATATTTCAGTAGCTTTGGGTAAGCATAAGAGGCACTTCATCCGGTACGAAGAGTCTTTCACTCCAACATAAGAAAACATTTCTCGCAGATATGGCCACAGGTGTTGGTCTTCGTCTCCACCGTGGTTTGTTGCGGGAGTAGCAGGTGCTTCCGTTTCTGCTTCCATCATGAAATCAGTCATCGTAGAGTGGAATTCTACTCATGTGGTCGCTCACTAGCTGGCATCACTGGGAATCAACAAACCGGCTTTGAGAGCACTTGTTTGCAATTGCGCATTAACGTGATTAACCAGTGATTTAACTTGCAAGCTAGGACCACTGATTCACCGAACCTGCTTGCTTGCAGTCTGTGTTCCACCACAGTCCCCGACGTTGGTCTCATGATTCATTTTCTTTCTAAAGATAGATTTGATTTTGTAACGAGTAACGAAGGTTTCAGGGGAAATGTATCGGAGTCAAAGTATCAGTTTTCTTTGCAAAATGTAGTGAAGTAAAAGTGAAAGTCAACAGAAATATAAATAGTAAAGTAAAGTACAGATATCCAAAAAAACGACTTAAGTACAGTAACGAAGTATTTCTACTTCGTTACTCTCTGAGGCAACATATGGTCTAGGAAACAAATAATAGTTTTCTGGGATAATGAGGCAACTGTTAACATCATAAATAAAGGTGGCTTTTCCATTCCTGTTATTAATAGATTTGTCAGACGACTAACATGGTCGTGTGTAATGGGGTATTTTACTCTACTAGCAGCGCACCTTCCTGGCCTGGATAATAACATTGCCGACTTTCTGTCCCGATTTAAATTTCAGGAGTTCAGAATCCTCTGCCCCCTCGCTGCGCCTCAAGGCCTGAATTGCCTAGCCTTCTACCAAACTGTCCTAGACTAGACGGCACGCTACAGTCCTATATGAACTCTGCATCCGGTTACATGCGTCTTGGACCGGCTAAATCTACAATAAAAATGTTTGACTTTACATGGTCCTATTTTAGTGCATTCTGCGCAGCTTTCTCTGTTCCAATCATGCCTGTAAACATACCTATGATTTGTGGTTTTATTGTGCACTGTTTTAAATCCCGGAAAAAAACAACCTTCTTCCATCAAAGCATTCGCAGCATGTATTCAGATCCATTAAAGATGTGAAGATCCTTCGGTATGTAGCAATACACTTCTCACTCATTCCGCATCGATGCAGACACCTCCGCAGCTGCTTTGGTCCCAGCGTCCACTCTGAAAGTTATGGGTTGCTGGTCCTTGGCGGCCTATGAAGGTTATGTTCGCCCAGGAGTCATGGAGATAATCGCAGCTCAAAAAGCTATGAACGCTACTTTGGAGACTACTATTAGTCCTCCATGCAAGATAATAAATACGTAAATAAAAATGAAAATGCTGCAATTGAAAGTGGTTGGCTGGGTTTCACTACTGAATTGGGTAGTCAGTGCTTAATTTGAGGGGGAGCAAGGGGAGCGCGCTCCGGAAGCTCTGACGTGCGCTCCGCCAGCTGGATCTGGATTTGTGTGTGAAAAATCAAATAATTAAATACATAAATTAAAGTTTGTTTCGTTTTAATATCTGGTTTTAATATCTGTCATGGTGATTTCTCAATTCTCCCATGAAACGAGATACTCAAAATATCTGGGCTAGCCTATTGCGGAAAAGGAGCGTGCACACCGTTCCATTTGATAGAGTTTGTTGA
Source organism: Anoplopoma fimbria (assembly GCF_027596085.1). Taxonomy (NCBI): domain Eukaryota; kingdom Metazoa; phylum Chordata; class Actinopteri; order Perciformes; family Anoplopomatidae; genus Anoplopoma; species Anoplopoma fimbria. Next base: position 7,252 of record NW_026551468.1, on the reverse strand, counting down.
GCGTCGTGGTAGAGTGTTCGTGAGGGAACAACTGAGATGTAAGTAAGATGAACTTTATTATTCTCTACTGTGCTGGTTGCAGTGTGCAAGTCATTGAATGTTTGTTGTCATGCCACGGAGACAGGCGCTGTGTGCCTGTGCCTGTGCGCTCCGGGAGCTCCCACTTGACAAATTAAGCACTGTGGGTAGTATGACCCTCTTGGGATACAGTACATGCTTGCATCCCCCCCATGAAGCAGCAAATATCTCCAATTAAAGAGCTGGAACCAGAAAATGTTGTGCATTTCTGCTTAAAAGTACTTACAACAAATAAATTGATTAATTTGCTGTTGATCCACTAATCACCATTTAAGCTAAAATCTGTGGGCAAATAATTGCACGGGTGTCAGCTACATCGACATGTATAGAGTAGACATAATAGTAGCAAAGTGGAATAGAAATAGCTGTCCCAACCAGGCCAGAAATGACATCCCCGAAATGAAACCATTTCCTTTGCCAATGTACTGTGAGGTGTCAAGACAAAGAAAATAGTTGAACACCTAATGAACAAGAACATCATACAAATAGGTGTGTGAATGTGCTTCATCAACATGAGTTACTTAACGCCCGTTTGATTTTCAATGGCCTATTATTGAAGTAACAATAGAGAATGGCAGTGACGTTCATTCAACAATAACAGGTGTGGGAATGGCGACAGAGAATACCAACAACACGGCGCTGCAAACATAAATAAACAAACTGAATCTTCTGTTTAATGTATTTTCAGAAAAGACACTTGATTTGACATGGAACTAAACCATGGGGGATTAAAATCACAATTTAGCAAATGGCATAATCCCCCGTTGAACTTTAACCATTGGCGGATAAAGGAGCCTTTGCTTATAATAATACACTGTGAAAATACTCCACTGCAAGTAAAATTCGTGCATTAAAAAAAAAGGAAATATTGGCTAAAGACTGTGGCTTTACACAGTTAGCAGGTCCAAATGGGTAATGTTAAATTTTGCTAACTTAGTTGTCAAGTAAATTGCTGTTAATCAAAAAGTTATATACGTTAACATTTGTATCATCGTTGATTCCACAGCATAGCTTTGGACCTCCTTAGCTAGCTGATTGCTGTTGTCAGTTATCTCAAGTTCAACTTTATTTGTCATCTCAACAATAACAATCCAGCTGAAAGGAAATGTAGTTTGAGCACAAACACTGGGCTGGCCAAATTCATTGACCTTTTAACCAGGCACAGAGTGGCGTATACCATCATTAGGAATGTATTGAAATCTAATGTTTTTAATCTGATCCAATTATTTGAAACATTACAAATATTTCAATATTTCAATTCAATTTTTAATTCGAAAATGTAGGTACTCTGTTCTCCAAGTAAATGAAACAATGTCTTAGGGCTGATGTGCCACAGGTCGAACTAATTAGAGGCAGGGCAGACAATAGCCACTTGCAGGAAACACATAGGGGCAGGAAGTGGAACATCTGGAATAGAGTAAGTAACAAATAAAACAAGAAACCCAAAAGACTGAACAAAAATGACATGAGGCAAATATTATACTTTTTATCCCATGTTTATTTGGGCTATAGTAAGGTATTTTTCAGGTTATGGTTTTCCATAAAACGCCTTTGATGAGTGTATAAAATACAACACAGTAAATAACCTATAAGACCATATACAACATTGGAATGCTGATTACATAGTACTAGTGTACATAACATTATGTATGATGATAGAAATATTCCCCTGCATAATAAGGAATTAGATTTTATTAATTTCTTCTGAAAGTTTCTTGAGTAAAAGTTCAAATCCAGTAATTTTAACCCATTTGGTATAAAGTATGCCCAGTGTGATATTGCTATTTATTTTTACTGAAGTAAACCATGAAAACTTCTTCCATCGCTGCACACATAAAAGTCAGGCCCTCAAAGATTTACCAAGTAAAAGTAATAAAAGTAACAGTATTATCACTAAAAGTATAAATGTGAAGGTATTCATTATGCAGAAAGGTTCTTTCAGACTCTTATGTTACCAATCATTGCATATTTTGTATAATGGATCATTGTGATCATAACATAGATAATTGTTTTAAGATAGGTGTTGCACTAAGATGTATTGAAGTTGCACCTTGACCAGCGATAACTTGATTCAATAATAAACTCATAATTGAATTATATCAAGTATGTACTCTAAAGTAACAGAAGCATTGAGACGCAATAAGGCATACAAGAAACATAGCTGACAGTTATCCGATTTACCTTAAGGAAAACAATCAATATGAGCAACATTCAAGCGGCACAAAATTAAAAAGTCAGAATACGGCAGTGTTGTTGTCTTATCCAGGCGAGGCTTAATCCATCCACACTTATCCATCTCTACTTACATGTAGAGTTTGTGCCCAAAAAAATCAAAGTGCAGGTTGTCAATGTTGTGGGAAAGCAAACTCATAGATTTATTTCACGGAAAATTATGACATGAACAAACGACAACCTCTAATGGAAGCTTCCATCTGTATACATCTTAGTGCAACACCTATCATAAAACAATTATCTAATATTTATGATCACAATGATCCATTATACAAAATATGCAATGATTGGTAACATAAGAGTCTGAAAGAGACCTTTCTGCATAATGAATACCTTCACATTTTATACTTTTTAGTGATAATACTGTTACTTTTATTACTTTTACTTAAGTAAATCTTTGAGGGCCTGACTTTTATGTGTGCAGCGATGGAAGAAGTTTTCATGGTTTACTTCAGTAAAAATAAATAGCAATATCACACTGGGCATACTTTATACCAAATGGGTTAAAATTACTGGATTTGAACTTTTACTCAAGGGAAACTTTCAGAAGAAATTAATAAAATCTAATTCCTTATTATGCAGGGGAATATTTCTATCATCATACATAATGTTATGTACACTAGTACTATGTAATCAGCATTCCAATGTTGTATATGGTCTTATAGGTTATTTACTGTGTTGTATTTTATACACTCATCAAAGGCGTTTTATGGAAAACCATAACCTGAAAAATACCTTACTATAGCCCAAATAAACATGGGATGAAAAGTATAATATTTGCCTCATGTCATTTTTGTTCAGTCTTTTGGGTTTCTTGTTTTATTTTGTTACTTACCTCTCTATTCAGATGTTCCACTTCCTGCCCCTATGTGTTTCCTGCAAGTGGCTATTGTCTGCCCTGCCTCTAATTAGTTCGACCTGTGGCACATCAGCCCTAGGTCTACATTGTTTCATTTACTTGGAGAACAGAGTACCTACATTTTCGAATTAAAATTGAATTGAAATATTGAAATATTTGTAATGTTTCAAATAATTGGATCAGATTAAAAACATTAGATTTCAATACATTCCTAATGATGGTATACGCCACTCTGTGCCTGGTTAAAAGGTCAATGAATTTGGCCAGCCCAGTGTTTGTGCTCAAACTACATTTCCTTTCAGCTGGATTGTTATTGTTGAGATGACAAATAAAGTTGAACTTGAGATAACTGACAACAGCAATCAGCTAGCTAAGGAGGTCCAAAGCTATGCTGTGGAATCAACGATGATACAAATGTTAACGTATATAACTTTTTGATTAACAGCAATTTACTTGACAACTAAGTTAGCAAAATTTAACATTACCCATTTGGACCTGCTAACTGTGTAAAGCCACAGTCTTTAGCCAATATTTCCTTTTTTTTAATGCACGAATTTTACTTGCAGTGGAGTATTTTCACAGTGTATTATTATAAGCAAAGGCTCCTTTGTCCGCCAATGGTTAAAGTTCAACGGGGGATTATGCCATTTGCTAAATTGTGATTTTAATCCCCCATGGTTTAGTTCCATGTCAAATCAAGTGTCTTTTCTGAAAATACATTAAACAGAAGATTCAGTTTGTTTATTTATGTTTGCAGCGCCGTGTTGTTGGTATTCTCTGTCGCCATTCCCACACCTGTTATTGTTGAATGAACGTCACTGCCATTCTCTATTGTTACTTCAATAATAGGCCATTGAAAATCAAACGGGCGTTAAGTAACTCATGTTGATGAAGCACATTCACACACCTATTTGTATGATGTTCTTGTTCATTAGGTGTTCAACTATTTTCTTTGTCTTGACACCTCACAGTACATTGGCAAAGGAAATGGTTTCATTTCGGGGATGTCATTTCTGGCCTGGTTGGGACAGCTATTTCTATTCCACTTTGCTACTATTATGTCTACTCTATACATGTCGATGTAGCTGACACCCGTGCAATTATTTGCCCACAGATTTTAGCTTAAATGGTGATTAGTGGATCAACAGCAAATTAATCAATTTATTTGTTGTAAGTACTTTTTTAAGCAGAAATGCACAACATTTTCTGGTTCCAGCTCTTTAATTGGAGATATTTGCTGCTTCATGGGGGGGATGCAAGCATGTACTGTATCCCAAGAGGGGTCATACTACCCACAGTGCTTAATTTGTCAAGTGGGAGCTCCCGGAGCGCACAGGCACAGGCACACAGGCGCGCGCCTGTCTCCGTGGCATGACAACAAACATTCAATGACTTGCACACTGCAACCAGCACAGTAGAGAATAATAAAGTTCATCTTACTTACATCTCAGTTGTTCCCTCACGAACACTCTACCACCGACGCTCAACAAACTCTATCAAATGGAACGGTGTGCACGCTCCTTTTCCGCAATAGGCTAGCCCAGATATTTTGAGTATCTCGTTTCATGGGAGAATTGAGAAATCACCATGACAGATATTAAAACCAGATATTAAAACGAAACAAACTTTAATTTATGTATTTAATTATTTGATTTTTCACACACAAATCCAGATCCAGCTGGCGGAGCGCACGTCAGAGCTTCCGGAGCGCGCTCCCCCTTGCTCCCCCTCAAATTAAGCACTGACTACCCAATTCAGTAGTGAAACCCAGCCAACCACTTTCAATTGCAGCATTTTCATTTTTATTTACGTATTTATTATCTTGCATGGAGGACTAATAGTAGTCTCCAAAGTAGCGTTCATAGCTTTTTGAGCTGCGATTATCTCCATGACTCCTGGGCGAACATAACCTTCATAGGCCGCCAAGGACCAGCAACCCATAACTTTCAGAGTGGACGCTGGGACCAAAGCAGCTGCGGAGGTGTCTGCATCGATGCGGAATGAGTGAGAAGTGTATTGCTACATACCGAAGGATCTTCACATCTTTAATGGATCTGAATACATGCTGCGAATGCTTTGATGGAAGAAGGTTGTTTTTTCCGGGATTTAAAACAGTGCACAATAAAACCACAAATCATAGGTATGTTTACAGGCATGATTGGAACAGAGAAAGCTGCGCAGAATGCACTAAAATAGGACCATGTAAAGTCAAACATTTTTATTGTAGATTTAGCCGGTCCAAGACGCATGTAACCGGATGCAGAGTTCATATAGGACTGTAGCGTGCCGTCTAGTCTAGGACAGTTTGGTAGAAGGCTAGGCAATTCAGGCCTTGAGGCGCAGCGTGGGGGCAGAGGATTCTGAACTCCTGAAATTTAAATCGGGACAGAAAGTCGGCAATGTTATTATCCAGGCCAGGAAGGTGCGCTGCTAGTAGAGTTAATTACCCCATTACACACGACCATGTTAGTCGTCTGACAAATCTATTAATAACAGGAATGGAAAAGCCACCTTTATTTATGATGTTAACAGTTGCCTCATTATCCCAGAAAACTATTATTTGTTTCCTAGACCATATGTTGCCTCAGAGAGTAACGAAGTAGAAATACTTCTTACTGTACTTAAGTCGTTTTTTGGATATCTGTACTTTACTTTACTATTTATATTTCTGTTGACTTTCACTTTTACTTCACTACATTTTGCAAAGAAAACTGATACTTTGACTCCGATACATTTCCCCTGAAACCTTCAGTTTACTGTTACAAAATCAAATCTATCTTTAGAAAGAAAATGAATCATGAGACCAACGTCGGGGACTGTGGTGGAACACAGACTGCAAGCAAGCAGGTTCGGTGAATCAGTGGTCCTAGCTTGCAAGTTAAATCACTGGTTAATCACGTTAATGCGCAATTGCAAACAAGTGCTCTCAAAGCCGGTTTGTTGATTCCCAGTGATGCCAGCTAGTGAGCGACCACATGAGTAGAATTCCACTCTACGATGACTGATTTCATGATGGAAGCAGAAACGGAAGCACCTGCTACTCCCGCAACAAACCACGGTGGAGACGAAGACCAACACCTGTGGCCTTATCTGCGAGAAATGTTTTCTTATGTTGGAGTGAAAGACTCTTCGTACCGGATGAAGTGCCTCTTATGCTTACCCAAAGCTACTGAAATATTGGCATTCAAACACTCCCCACCCAACCTCAGGAAACACATTGAGGTAAATTAAGATTAATGCCATGAGCCGCAACGTTAATGTTTAGTTATCATAATTAGCATAAACCTGTTAGAGATATCTAGTGTTTCACAGGATTGGAGTATATCTGTGGCGGGGGAGGGGGGGGAGACAGATGTCTGATCTTCTAATTTAACTATACATGGTGTATGTTAGGCTGCTGTCTCTGTTTGTACCTCCTTGTCCTTGGTCATGGTGGCCACAGCACTTAAAATAATAAACTTCATAATCCTCAAAAATTCTAAACCTTTGCTTTTTTTATTAACAGCATTGCATTTGTACTTTACTTTTCAATACTTAAGTACCTATTAATATCAGAAAATTACTTTTGATACTTAAGTACAGTAAATATTAGATACTTTAAGACTTTTACTCAAGTAGTATTCTAATAGGTGACTTTCACTTTTACTGGAGTCATTTTCCAGCAAGGCATTGTCGTATCTTTCATGCGATGCTGTTGAAGTGATGAGGAAGGATGCTCCGCGGACACTGTTCTTGCTGGTATAATGAGGTTTATTACAAACAAGCAACACATGTCATGACGGACGTCTAGATCGCCCGGAGGTCTCGAGTCGAATCTGTGAGTTCCCCCTTTTCGGGCTCTTCACCCTCCTTATATATGATGCATGTTATTCATATTTGGGATGAAGTCCAGACCATGTCTTTGGCTCCGTTAGTCTAAACATCTACCCTTCGACCCCTGGTTTCCTGTACATCTTTCTCCCATGGTATCCTGAACATCCTCTTCCCATATAAGGACAAAGACCTTGGGGCCTTCGCTGTATTGTGCCAGACCTAAAATATACCACATATTCTTTACTTACTCAAGTATGGCTTTTGGGTACT
>NW_026551467.1:0-1410 GCF_027596085.1 Anoplopoma fimbria | reverse complement strand
AAACTAGTTGATATCAGTCCTGAGGCCTTTACTTGAAGAAACTCATGTAAAGTATGGTTTCCTGTCAGAAAAGACACTTTTGGGGTATTTTAAGGCTGAAACGTCTTTTTGCAGCAGAAAAGCTGTAAATGCATCTAAAAGTGATGAAAGTATCATGTTTTCATGAAAACATAAGGAAACTTGTTATTATTTGTGAGCAAAAAAAACGGAAATGCATCTAAAAGTGATGAAAGTATCATGTTTTCATGAAAACATAAGGAAACTTGTTATTATGAGTCCAGAGGCCCTTACTTGAAGAAACTCATGTAAAGTATGGTTTCCTGAAGGAAAGACACTTTTGGGGTATTTTAAGGCTGAAACGTCTTTTTGCAGCAGAAAAGCTGTAAATGCATCTAAAAGTGATGAAAGTATCATGTTTTAATGAAAAAACACAAGGAAACTAGTTGATATATAGTCCTGAGGCCTTTAATTGAAGAAACTCATGTAAAGTATGAATTCCTGTCAGAAAAGACACTTTTGGGGCATTTTAAGGCTGAAACGTCTTTTTGAAGCAGAAAAGCTGCATCTAAATGCATCTAAAATTGATGAAAGTATCATGTTTTCATGAAAACATAAGGAAACTTGTTGTTATGAGTCCAGACGCCCTTACTTGAAGAAAGTCATGTAAAGTATGGTTTCCTGTCAGAAAAGACACTTTTGGGGTATTTTAAGGCTGAAACGTCTTTTTGCAGCAGAAAAGCTGTAAATGCATCTAAAAGTGATGAAAGTATCATGTTTTCATGAAAACATAAGGAAACTTGTTATTATGAGTCCAGAGGCCCTTACTTGAAGAAACTCACGTAAACTATGGTTTCCTGTCAGAAAATACACTTTTGGGGTATTTTCAGGCTGAAACGACTTTTGTGAGCAAAAAAAACGGAAATGCATCTAAAAGTGATGAAAGTATCATGTTTTCATGAAAACATAAGGAAACTTGTTATTATGAGTCCAGAGGCCCTTACTTGAAGAAACTCATGTAAAGTATGGTTTCCTGAAGGAAAGACACTTTTGGGGTATTTTAAGGCTGAAACGTCTTTTTGCAGCAGAAAAGCTGTAAATGCATCTAAAAGTGATGAAAGTATCATGTTTTCATGAAAACATAAGGAAACTTGTTATTATGAGTCCAGAGGCCCTTACTTGAAGAAACTCACGTAAACAATGGTTTCGTCGCAGAAAATACACTTTTGGGGTATTTTCAGGCTGAAACGACTTTTGTGAGCAAAAAAAACGGAAATGCATCTAAAAGTGATGAAAGTATCATGTTTTCATGAAAACACAAGGAAACTAGTTGATATCAGTCCTGAGGCCTTTACTTGAAGAAACTCATGTAAAGTATGGTTTCCTGTCAGAAAAGACAGTTTTGGGGTATTT
>NW_026551466.1:0-4242 GCF_027596085.1 Anoplopoma fimbria | reverse complement strand
GAAAGATCCGGGCTTAGCCCAGGGCCAAAACGTAACTGCGCATGCAATTTTTGAAAATAATAACAAATAACAAAATAAACAATGTATGCAGTTTATTAATACCAATGGTAAAAATATAGATTTTCACAAACTTCCCTTTGTCTTAACAAAAAAGTGCCTCATTCATAAGCACCAACATTAAACATTTAGATAATAAATGAGTCACATAGTCATATATGTATTCTTCACATATTTTTATTAGTTTCACAATAGTAAACAATGTCTGAAAAAGTATACAATGCAGAAATGCAGAAAGATAAGATGTTTAAAAGGCAAGAGCCTTTTAAACATCTTATCTTTCTGTAGTCATGCGTTTGTCTTTGTTCATTTCTTTTCTTCTACAGTATATCTGTCTTTACTTTACACTTTCCATATTGTGTATACTTGTACATTTGTCTGTGTATTATTAACTGTTACTCTACATGTATTGTCTTTCTTTGTTCATTTCTTGTTTGTAGTGAACTTTTTATTTTCACTCGTTTCACTGTTTCTTGCTCCTTTCTTTGGACCTTTGTCCTTTGAGCACAAGTGGGTATCTCCTCGGTTTGACTTGGGCGAACCGGTCAATGACTTCACCATGGTCTAAGCCACAAAGCGCATCCTTCTCCACTGCCATAATAGCCAAATGATGTAGCCTCTCCTGGCCCATGGTTCTCCTCAGCCAGGTGTGGACACGGCGCAGTACACTGAACGACCGCTCACACGTGCAACTGCTGACAGGTATTGTCAAGGCTGCTTGGACAACTGAGCTCAAGGTTGGGAACATGTCTGGGTGAAGTAGCTTGTAAACACTGCCCATGTCAGAAACGGCACCTTCTCTCTTTCTTCTAGAAAGGAACTGCTTTGCCACCAGGATCTCCTCTTTTTTCAATGACATTTTATAATGTGTTGCAATCAGCTCTAGGGAATCCTCACAGAAGAAATCAACGGCCGCTGGGTTGCAAGCTTGAATGCCTCGCATTAGCTCTGCCCCCACATCAGAAAATCTGCTGTTTAGCTCAGTTACCATACGGTCAAGACATGGGTACAACAGAGTTTGTTTCAGCTGGTCTTCTGTGCCCAGATGAGCCCTTGTACCCAAGGTGGACTCTATTGTAAAGTCCTCCATCACCCTCTGCTTGTGCCTGCGACCACTGTGACTCTCACATATGTTGTTGGCATCATAGATGTGTTTTGCTTCATTGTAAAGCTTGTCTGCCATTTCATTGGTTCGGATGGATTTCAGTGTGTCAAGGACTGCATCTTTAAAGAGTGTTGCTTGGGCCAAGTCCACAGAATCCTTCTGAAGGTACAGGTGCAGCCCCTCTGTAGTTGACAGCATACTCCGGAACATGACCAGCAGGTAGACATTTGAAAACCTGGACAGCTTTGACAGTAATCCGACTGCCAGAGGTGTTGCACTCTCTTCCAGGCACTTTAAAACAGCTGGCAGATTGTTGAGCATTGCTCTCACAGACTTCACCTGACATGCCCATCGGGTTTTTGACAGCTGGACAAGCTCACTCTTCTTCAAGCCCAGGAGCATCTGGACATCAGAGAATCTCTGATGGTTTACGATTGATACACTGAAGAAACAGTAGACACTCTCCAATGTCTCAAACAGGTCACTGGCTTCTCGAACAGCCCTGCACGTATGGCAGAGAACCAGGTTCAGCTCATGAGCATAGCAGTGTACGTACACTGCTTCTGGGTGTTTCTCACGAAAGCGAGCTTGAACTCCACTTACTGAACCACTCATAACGAAGCTCCATCATAAGCCTGAGCGACACACAGGAGATCATTAAGGCCATTCGACTCCAATACATTTTCAATTGCGTCAGTGATGCACTGTGCATTCAATCCCTTAAGGGTGACAAGTTCAAGGAGACGCTCTTTGACTCCGCCGTCAGCTGTAACATAGCGCACACAAACAGCAAGCTGTTCAACGTGGCCATCTCTTGCCTCATCAGCCATCACTGCATACATTTTCGATGCCTTGATCTCTTCTACGATGGTTGCAGTCACTTCATCAGCACAACATTCGATCATGCTGTTCTGCGAGGCAGGAGATAGATATGTTGAATGAGAAGGGGCCTGGTAGTTCTGGAGGAAGGGGTCAAAGGTTTCAAGGAGCTTCATTACTTCTAAAAAGTTTCCCTGATTCAGGGAGGAGCTGGTTTCATCATGACCACGGAAAGCAATGCCTTGTTTCCCTAAAAGGCTAGTGACGGCCACAATGCGCCGCAGGTATTCTCTCCTTTCACTAATCTGACTGGAATTTCCAACATTCATTTGGTCGACAACATCGCCTTCTGTTAGCGTAGCTCTGTAATTCTTCCAGGCCAGGATAGATGACTTGTGGACAGCACTTGCCTCATGCTCTCGGTAGCTATCCAAGGCCCTTTTCCAGTTATTAAAGCCCTCAGTGCTGAGGAGGGCATCTTTGCTGGCTCTAGGGTTGTGTTTCCCAAAGAGCTTGCATGAGAAACAGTGTGAAGAGTTTCTGCTCAAAGAATACTCCAGCCAGTCAAAAGATTCAAACCATTTGTACTGGAAAGACCGTTGCTGCTTTCCAAAACTAGTGGAGGGGTACTGGTCCCGTCTGGGTTGCTTTGGGCCTGTTTCTCGTGTCCCTAAATCATTCTTTCCTAACAGGTTCCCTGTGCTCCCTGACCCTGAGCCACCTGTATTTCCAAAAAGGGGAAAAAAGCGAAATAAAGCTATGGCCTCCTTCTCCCCCCTTTTTTAAACATGATTAAATAAAACTCTGCTATCCACAACTTGCAATTAATGGGCACTGGCAAGGATGTATACTGGGATACACTGCTGAATATTATACAATTCTGGACTAGAGATATTGGTATAGATACTCCTCACATAGCCTACAGGTACCTGCACTTGCACTTGCACTGTCCTCACTCTGGTCAGCAGCATCACTGGCAGCTGCATCTATGTATGCTGACTCTGCCCTTATCTCTGAAAATGTATAAAAGAATAAATAAAAAAAAGTTAAGCTGTAGCCTACTGTAAACTTAAGATCAATATTCTATCAAATTATTGCATTTAGAAATTTTAATTTCAAACATTATAATTAGGTTACTAAAATATGTTAAATACTACATGTAAGTGGTGTCATTGTGTTGCTCGTCAGTATTGCTTCCTCCTGCTAGTTTGCCTTCATTGGTCTCGAAACCAGGTCCTCTGATTTGCGACCACAATTGACCACCAAATAAACGTGTGTGCTATTAGTTATGCCAAGGACAAAACGACCTATTTTTTGGCGCAAGTGGGAGGTCTTTACCTCTTTTTATACTGAGAGGGAATTCACCAGGTCGACTTTGTTACATAGACACTCTTAACATAGCCTACAGGTACCTGAACTTGCACTCTCCTCCCTTTGGTCTCCTGCATGAACCCTGACTGCATCCTTATCTGCTATCATACCTGAAAATGAAGGATGTGCCATTATATGCTTAAAGAGTTCAACAAGAACAAGAACAACAAAAAAACCTTCTATTCCCATTACCTCCTTGGCTGCCAACCACTTTTGGAGCAAAAAACATTGAAATCCTTCTTTGTGACATTGTTGTTTGCAGGTCCCAGGGGTTGGGACTCTACAGCAGATGTCGTTATAATTCTCTGTTAACAAACATAAATGAGTCAGTACACTTATGCAGCCGGTCTCATTCCCTGTTGCCATGAGAATCATGTATTAACATAAATATTTCTAACTGTTATTCTTTTAATTTCATATCATATCTTCATATTATTGTCATCAACTTTCATGTACAAAGCGGTCATTTAGACTACAGACGAAAATAATAGATATAGTAGCAGGCTTAATGCCTCTGGTCCATCACACTACTAGTCATTAACGTTAGCTAGCTAGAGCATTCTAGCTGCAGACAAAGTACATGATATACATTTGCATTCAATTATAACATTATATACATTTACCATAAGTAAGGTTTTCAAAACGTTTACAGACATTTTAATTACTGACATATAATAAAGACATTGTGAAATCTAGGGCTTGTGCTCACTACTCACCTGTTGTAAACAGTGAGAGACTGGCTGCTGAAGTGTACTGACGCACTTGTTGCTCTGTTCTCGTGCGGTAAATGAGGGGCGTTCAAGGACCGTCGGAAAGTCGATTTTTTTTTTTTTTTTTTTTTTTTTTTTTTTTACCAAAAAATTAGATTCGGGGCTAATCAAATTAGATCC
>NW_026551465.1:0-2746 GCF_027596085.1 Anoplopoma fimbria | reverse complement strand
GGCGCCGGGCGGGTGTGGGGATACTCACAAGCCCCTTGGCTGAGTGCCGCTGTTCTGGAGTTCTCCCCGGAGAACGAGAGGGTCGCCTCTCTGCGACTGGGAATCGCAGGGGGAAAGTCTCTGACTGTTGTTTGTGCCTATGCACCAAACGGCAGTTCGGAGTACGCGGCCTTCTTGGAGTCCTTGGGTGGTGTTCTGGAAAGGGCGCCGACTGGGGACTCCATAGTTCTTCTGGGAGACTTCAACGCTCACGTGGGTAACGATGGAGAAACCTGGAGGGGTGTGATTGGGAGGAACGGCCTGCCCGATCTGAACCCGAGTGGTGCTTTGTTGTTGGACTTCTGTGCTAGTCATGGACTGTCCATAACAAACACCATGTTTGAGCATAGGGAGGTTCATAAGTGTACTTGGTACCAGAACACCCTAGGCCAAAGGTCTATGATCGACTTTGTAGTTGTGTCATCAGACCTGCGGCCATATGTCTTGGACACTCGGGTGAAGAGAGGAGCAGAGCTGTCAACTGATCACCACCTGGTGGTGAGTTGGATCAGGTGGCGGGGAGGCTGCCGGACAGACCCGGTAAACCCAAACGTGTAGTGAGGGTGAACTGGGAACGTCTGGCTGAGGATCCTGTCCGCAAGGTCTTCAACTCCCACCTCCGGAATAATTTCTCGTGCATCCCGGGGGAGGCTGGGGACATGGAATCCGAGTGGGCCATGTTCAAATCCTCCATTGTGGAAGCTGCTGCTAGGAGTTGTGGTCGGAAGGCGATCGGTGCCTGTCGTGGCGGCAATCCAAGAACCCGCTGGTGGACACCAGCGGTGAAGGAGGCCGTCAAGCTGAAGAAGGAGGCCTTTCGGGCTTGGTTGGCCGAGGGTCTCCTGAATCAGCAGGCAGGTACCGGTTGGCCAGAAGGGCTGCAGCTGCGGCGGTTGCTGAGGCAAAACCCGGGTGTGGGAGGAGTTCGGCGAGGCCATGGAGAAGGACTTTCGAATGGCCTCAAGGAAGTTCTGGCAAACCGTGAGACGACTCAGAAAGGGGAAACAGGGCTTTTCTCAGGCTGTGCTCAGCAGGGGGGGAGAACTGCAGACCCGGACTGGGGATATTGTCGAGCGGTGGAAAGAACACTTTGAGGAACTCCTGAACCCGACCAACACGTCCTCTGTGGAAGAGGCAGAGTCTGAAGACTCAGGGGAAGACTCGTCCATATGCCTGGCGGAGGTCGTTGAGGTAGTTAAAAAGCTCTTCAGCGGCAAAGCGCCAGGAGTGGATGAGATTCGACCGGAGATGCTAAAGGCTCTGGACATTGTTGGGCTGTCTTGGTTGACACGTCTCTTCACTGTCGCGTGGAAGTCGGGTACAGTGCCTGTGGAGTGGCAGACCGGGGTGGTGGTTCCCATTTTCAAAAGGGGGACCGGAGAGTGTGCTCCAATTATAGGGGTATCACACTGCTCAGCCTCCCCGGGAAAGTTTACTCCAGGGTGCTGGAAAGGAGGCTCCGTCCGATTGTCGAACCTCGGATTCAGGAGGAGCAATGCGGATTCCGTCCTGGACGTGGAACAGCGGACCAACTCTTTACCCTTGCAGGTCTGTTGGAGGGTGCATGGGAGTTTGCTCATCCAGTCTACATGTGTTTTGTGGACTTGGAGAAGGCCTTCGACCGTGTCCCTCGGGGAGTCCTGTGGGGGTACTGCGGGAATATGGGGTACCTGGTTCGTTACTACGAGCCATTCGGTCCTTGTATGACCAAAGTGAGAGCTGTGTCCGGATACTCGGCACAAAGTCGAGCTTGTTCCCAGTGCGTGTTGGCCTCCGCCAGGGCTGCCCATTGTCACCAATCCTGTTTGTGATTTTCATGGACAGGATTTCAAGGCGCAGCCGGGGGAGGAGAGTTTCCGGTTTGGGGACCTCAGAATCGCATCCCTGCTTTTTGCAGATGATGTGGTTCTGTTGGCTTCTTCAGAACGTGACCTTCAGCACGCACTGGGGCGGTTCACAGCCGAGTGTGAAGCGGTCGGGATGAGAGTCAGTACCTCCAAGTCTGAGGCCATGGTTCTCTTCCGGAAAACGGTGGATTGCACCCTCTGGGTTGGGAGTGAGTCACTGCCCCAAGCGAGGGAGTTCAAGTATCTCGGGATCTTATTCACGAGTGAGGGTAAAATGGAGCGGGAGATGGACAGGCGGTTCGGTGCAGCGTCAGCAGTGATGCGGGCGTTGTACCGGACCGTTTTGGTGAAGAAGGAGCTGAGCCGTAAGGCAAAGCTCTCGATTTACCAGTCCATCTACGTTCCAACCCTCACCTATGGTCATGAGCTTTGGGTAGTGACCGAAAGAATGAGATCGCGAATACAAGCGGCCGAAATGAGCTTCCTTCGTAGGGTGGCTGGGCTCAGCCTTAGAGATAGGGTGAGGAGCTCAGACATCCGGAGGGAGCTCGGAGTAGAGCCGCTGCTCCTTCGCGTCGAAAGGGGCCAGCTGAGGTGGCTCGGGCATCTGATCAGGATGCCTCCTGGACGCCTCCCTTTAGAGGTTTTCCAGGCACGTCCAACTGGTAAGAGGCCCCGGGGTAGACCCAGAACACGCTGGAGAGATTATATATCTCGTCTGGCCTGGGAACGCCTCGGGGTTCCCCAGGAGGAGCTGGAAAGTGTTGCTGGGGAGAAGGACGTCTGGAGGACCCTCCTTAGCTTGCTGCCCCCGCGACCCGGCCCCGGATAAGCGGAAGGAGATGGATGGATGGATGGAT
>NW_026551464.1:0-2488 GCF_027596085.1 Anoplopoma fimbria | reverse complement strand
TATACTTAAAATACTTTTTCTAAACTCTTAACACAGACTTACACCTACAAAACACAATTGGCCAAATAGATCATTTTCTTCTCAAAAGCACATTTTGTTAACTATATACTAACTCTTCATTTCAAAATAGAAGACATCTTTCTCTGCACACACTAACTTTACCAAAACACTGGACATCTGACTCAAAATGAAATTATTCTTTCAAAGAATAACTCTTGTTTTCACTTCACAAGGAACATGCAGCCAATCAAAGTACACCAGGTTTCAAAATACTGGCTATTGTGGACATTACAAAAACTGCATAGACTTTTATGTTTCAGTTTTACAGGTATTTGCATGCAAAACATGCAATCCACTGTTTTTTACGCCAAATTTTTTGGTTGGGAACTGTACTGTATATCCACATGTAATGTTCACATTCAAAAGCATTCCAGTAAAAAGCGAATCAGTTTTTTTTTCTTTACTGTTTACTACAGGAGGTATAGTAGAAATACTGTTTACAGTATGATACAACAGAAAACGTTTTACAGTATTGTTTAAAGTTAACAAAATATCCATGAACAAAAAAGCAACAGCAAAAAGCCCAGTAAAAAGGGAGAACTAAAAAAAAGCACAAAATTCCTTTATCTAATCCCTGCGATCTTCAGGGTTATCTTCAGGGTTAGGCCACAAGCTTTTGGTATATTCAAAAGGCCACATCCACATCGCATCTGATGTTATCCAAGGCGATACACCTTGGATAAAACCGCTTGGAATGCCTGATCCACCCTTGACAATCATCAACTGTGATGTCCCTGCAGCCAGCATCCATGGCTTCAAGGAGGGACAACTGGTCATGTGGCTGATGGTCATAGACTTTCCACCTCCATGTAGAAAAGAACTCCTCTATGGGGTTGAGGAAAGGTGAATAGGGTGGAAGAAATAGACGAATCAGTCTTGGGTGGACCTCAAACCATGCTGTAACTGCTTGTGAGTGATGGAAGGCCACGTTGTCCCAGGTGATAACGAAGGTCCTCCTGTTTTCACCCTCCTGATCCTGCTCTGGAACCAGGCGCTGGTGGAGATCATCGAGAAAAGCAAGGAGGCGCTCGGTGTTGTAAGGTCCAACCTGACATTTGTGGAGGAGTGATCCTGCATTTGAAATTGCCGCACACATAGTGATATTTGCCCCTCTCTGTCCAGGAACATCAACTGTGGCCCTTTTTCCAATGACATTTCTTCCACGTCGACGCCTTTTGGCCAGATTAAATCCTGCCTCATCCACGTATACGAATTCATGAGGGGCCTGGTTGGCCTCCAATTCCATAACTCTCTGAAACAAAATTTATGTAAATCATGCCATTATAGTACTATATACCATACAGTACTGTAACCTATTACTGAGTAGGTTACCTACTTGAAAAGTGCAAAGCTTATAGAACTGTACATTGAATTGAATATACACACTATACCTGGACATATTGTTGTCGTAGCACCTTGACTCGCTCACTGTTCCTCTCAAAGGGAACAGTGTAGAGCTGTTTCATCCGCACTCTGTGTTTGGACAATGTCCGCGTAATGGTTGCGAGGCTGATGCTATTGATATTGTGAAATATCTCTTGGTCCTCCAAAATTCTGCTTTGAATCTCATGCAGTTTAATTGCGTTATTTGCAACAACCATATCTACTATGGCAAGCTCTTGTTGATGATTAAGGAGCTTACCTCTTCCCCCAGAGGGAGGAAGACGTTGCATTCTTTTGAGGGACAAAAAAATCAACATATGCATTACTGTATGGCCTCATTGACATGTCAAGTGAGAATAGAAACAATCCATGTAAAATGCAAACTTACCTGTTGGTTTGTTGAAAGATGCGTATAATTGACGCAACCGTTGACCGCCCCAAATTGGGCTGTACTCTTTCACCAGCCTCCCTTAGTGAAAGACCGTGGTATGGTCAATGATAGTGGCACGAATTCCATCACTCACCACTGCCCTTGTAGCCCTTAGAATGCCACCACCACGCATTCTTATACCTCTACCTTGCCCTCTCCTTAGGCCTGCTCTTCTCCCTGGACCTGCTCCTCTCACTTCTCCTGCTCCTCTCACTACTCCTCCCTCTCACTACTCCTGCTCCTCTCACTACTCCTGCTCCTCTCACTACTCCTGCTCCTCTCACTCCTGCTCCTCTCACTACTCCTGCTCCTCTCACTACTCCTCTCCTCTCACTGCTCCTCTCACTCTCCTGCTCCTCTCACTTCACTACCCTGCTCCTCTCACTACTCCTGCTCCTCTCACTACTACCCTGCTCCTCTCACTACTCCTGCTCCTCTCACTACTACACCTCTCACTGCTCCTCTCACTGGGCCTGCTCTTCTCCCTGGGCCCCTTGCTCTAACTCTTCCTCGTCCAGACATCTTTTTCGGTTTCTGTTTCCAAAAACATCACTCCTCAAAGTCCTCCTTTTAGTAATGCCATTGATTCTAAGCCAGAGTGGAATCAGCTGTGGT
>NW_026551463.1:0-6577 GCF_027596085.1 Anoplopoma fimbria | reverse complement strand
AACTTCTTCAGTCATTTAGATGGACAGGTCCATTTCATTCATGTGAATTCATAGAGGCTTAAAATGTGGGTTGTTCTACTAAACTTAGAGTCACAGTGGTTCGAAACAGATCCCTGATACCATTATCATGGTTTAATGTTTTGACTTCAAACATTGGATCCTGTTCAAACAGCTACGAAAGGCCTGCTTTCTCAGAACAATTGGGCCGGTTTCTCTTTGCTGTGTATTTTCTGAATTTGATGAACTTCTCTTCTGTTTGTATGCAGTTGCAAATACTGATCTGCACCGATCTTTTCTGATCTTGGTATATTCTGCATTATAGATGGAGATTTTAGATATTTGCACCAGTTTTACAACAACATTACACACATGCTGACAGATGTCCAGTATTTGGGCCACTGATGCTGGTTCTGCAAAGGTGCACGATGCAGGGTGCCTAAGGGGTTAAAACATGGTAGCAGTGTCTATGCGTGTGTTCACTGCATGTGGTTTGTGGGCTGCGTGTGAAAAAGGTCAACAGTATAACACGAAGACAAGAGAGAAGGAATGAGAAACAATGGAAAAACATGTTTTAGTTCATTTCTTTAATACGTCAAGATTTTGTTTGACTTCTTTGCAAGAAATTGACTTAACCAATAAATATACATTCACATAAAAAACACTTTAGATTGCAACGAAACATTCAAGTGTACTTAGCCATTATAAAACATATAATAAGATGTAAACAACATTCTTCCCCCAAACATTGAGTCTCTTTTCTCTCCCCTCTGGCCTCCGGAGAAGGCATGACGTTAACTCAACACGTTTTACGCATCGATGTGCGAGTCTCACAAGGTATGAAGCCACGCCAGGCGCTGGGCTCTGATTGACAGAACAAGCAATCGATCTCACATGTCTTTCTTTCTTTTTTTTGGCAGTTCAAGAGGACTCTCGTGTCCAGTCAAGTGTCCTCGCAGACGGCTCTGAGCCGGAGTGCACTGCGGCCCCGGCGTCTCCAGCCGGCCGCACAGATCGCGTCTCAATCTGACGCACCGGGCTCCTTCTACTTTCAAAGATTAACGTTGAGTTTGTGCCTCTCTGTTCCTCTTAACTGATCACACATCTCTCTTTCTCTTTGACCTGGCCGCCTCCTATGGCCTTCTCTTTAATGTACATGAGGTCGCTGTGCACGCTGGGTCTCCGTGCGCACGGGTTGACCATCCCGAAGGCTTCCCCAATGTCCTTCATCTTCTTGTTTTTCAGAGACTTTCTGTGCAGCATGTCGCAGTACTGGACGGAGACCTTGCGGTGAAGGTCGGGGCTCATCTCGTGAGGTAGCTTGGCCAAGGTGAACAGAGTCTGGAACATCTTATCCACGTTCTCGTTGCGCTTGGCGGAGATCTCGAAGTATGCGCACTTCTCATCCCCGGCCACCAGCTGGTCGATCTCCTCCTGCTGCACCTCCCGGTAGAACTCCCGGTCTCCCTTGTTCCCACAGATGACCAGAGGAACGTCGATGTTCTCCTTGATCTTGTTTTTCAGGCACGACTTGGTTTCGAAGATCTGCCGCTTGAGCCGCTGCACCTCCTGGAAGGAGTCGCGGTTGTCCAGGCTGAAGACGAGGATGAACACGTCACCTGGGGAGGAGAGAGAGAAGAGAAGGAAGCTTTGGTTAACCTGCTTTATAATCATGCAAAGTCTTGGAGATGCAACATGTGTGTTTTCTAACTATACAGTACTCTGTGCGCTAAAGACGCGCAGTGATATCACGTTTGCAGCATTTTTAATTGCTCTTTTGCATTTCTTTCTACTTCTCTACGACTATTCTTCTTGCAAAAACACAAAGCAACACATGTGGATAAGTACCTGTCAGTATGGACAGTCTCCTCATGGCGGGGAAAGGGTGGTTCCCTGATGTATCCAGTATGTCCAGCTGGTAGACTTCTCCCTTGATGCTGTACAGTTTCCGTGAAAGTCATCGATGGTCGGCGTGTACTGCTCGTCGAACCTCCCGTTCAGGAAACGAGAAACGATGGCCGTCTTCCCAACTTTGGTGGATCCCAAAATGACCATCCTGTAGCAGTTCTTTGCTGGGATGTCATAATCGCTCTCGGAGGGAGACATTTTCTTAATCATGATTCAATCTTGGAGCGAGGACTGCTTCTCCCTGGACAACAGTGTGCGTAAAAGACGGATGAGCAGCTTGTGTTGATCAGTGGAGATCTGTGTCGCTCTGCTGCGGTGTTTCTGTCTGAAATCCGGACTGGAGCCGTGTATTTAAGCCGGAGTGCTCCTCCTCCTTCCCCACGTCACAGCTCAGTGAGGAGGAACTCGGGGCCTCATTGAGCGCTGGGAAAAGCGGACCAATCTCTGACTGGTGCGTCAGTTTCTGATTTATTTCTAAGACAAGAAGGGAGGGAGGGCTGGGAACGCAGAGACAAGCAGACCATCCAAAAACATTGGATTCTGTAACATCAGGGCAAGTAGCACAGTGTGTGAAAACAAAGCAATAACTTACATGGAACTTTACAAAGTCAATCATTTACGCATCTTCCGGCATTTAACCCGGTTTGGCACATTGTTGAACATCAGGTTGACCCTTGGACATTTACTAAAAACACTAAACTTGGTGAGCGGATGTGAGTTCTTCCAGAACGATCAAATATGTTGCTAGACAGTCCTTTTAAATGTGTGGGTATTATTTATGTCATTTGTCGGTAGTTCTCCAATCAGAGGGTCGGTGGTTCGATACCCGGCTTTGGCAGTCGATGTGTCCTTGGGCAAGACACTTAACCCCAAGTTGCTCCTGAAGGCTTGCCATCGGTGTGGACTGGATGTTGCATGAATGTTAGTTAGAGTCTGATGGTGGCACCTTGCATGGTAGCCTGTCATCAGTGTGTGAATGGGTGAATGATATGTAATATACTACTGACTGTAAGTCGCTTTGGATAAAAGCGTCTGCTAAATGACTGTAATGTAATGTAATGTAATGTTACAACAAGCAGCACTGAACACAGTTTTCAGTTCATCCTCAGTCTTGCAGATCAATACAGTGAGCACATATCTGCACTTCAAGATTAGGCTTCAGTTATGTTTCCACTGCTATTGGATACAAAGTCACATGAATTCATGACTTTATTCACATCCTCAGTAAATGCTGCAGCTTCGTGTCACCAGGCAGAAGGAAGGAGGCTGCTGCAGTTTTCAGTGGAGTGGCTGAGGCTTGAGTTACTGCAGTTGCCAAAGTGACCAAAAGGGGGCATTCTGGGTATAATTTCACATGAAAAGGGCACGACTTACCTGAGGAAAAAGACTCATGGTGGAGTAGCTTTGTGTGTATGGGTCAGAATATAAGCAGTTTCCATCTCTTTGTTCACTGGACTGCCTTCAAGAGATATATCTTTTTTTTTTTATCACAGCTGGGAAATAGCATAAAACATGTATCTTTAATTAAATAATTGACAGTCATTATAATAAAAAAGGAAAATGAAAAAGATGGTTGTATGGAGGTGGTTCAGTAGCGTTCATTAACTGAGTGTTTGCTGCTTTAATATGCAGATTTATTCAGTCAGGTGTGGAGAACAACTTACTATCTTGGTAGCACCATATGAAAATGTGAGAACTCTAATGCAGTTTGACACTTTTGTACAAAGAGGTTCATGCTCTGCAGTGACCTCTTAATGCCACTGTCTGTGATGAAAACAGTAGAGTTGTTGCTGTAAGGTCCACTCCATTTTATAAAGCTCCTTTTCTTTAAGTGCAGTCACATAAGCTCTCTTCAACCACATTGCCCCGCACTCAGCCCAGAAATACTAATAAATAAATATGGAGGAGAGCAATCGTACATTGTAGACACTAATGAAATAAATGTTCTTGAGAGCAGATAAAGGTTGGTCAAGATTGTTTTGTCTACAGTGTATCGCTGTTTCTATTTCCTTCAAAGTTGAACAAGAGGAAGATTGCACTCACACAAGAAAAACATTGCATTTGTCCGTTGCAAAGACTTCAATTGAAGTGTATGGGAGAAGGAGCAAATATCGATTTGTTGTACAGTCATTGTAACTGCTCAGTGAGACTGTTCTTAAACACAGTGGAACAATACCAAGACCTGAAATAAAAGGAAAAATATCAAACCCATTTACTTTGGATTATGACTCAAATTTAAGAACACAGGCTACCTATGTAAATAGAAAAATAGTAGCCACTAAGTAGCTACTGTTGGTAATCAAGAGAAACTAGCAACAGTACGCTTGATTTCAAAAATGATTCAACTGAAAAACTCAGCCCAGTGTTGTCAACTCTTTTCAATGAAAGTAGCGAGCAGCACTAGCTCCAAAAGTCTCTAAACCTAGCAAGAAAGTCGTGATGAACATAAACAACAAACATGTCCATTGTTAGTACCCATTGCTGTCAAGCTAAGAGCTTCTGGAACACTCTGATGACAGGCAGGTAGCCGTCCAATCAGATCATTTGGGCCGAATTAAATTATTTGACCGCCTAATTAGAGTCCTGCAACAGGCAGAGATACCAGATTTTTGTAATTTTTTTTGTCAAAGCATTTGAATTATTGATTTGGGTTGGGAAGTATTTCAACCAATATATCAACATTAATATTTTACAAAGAAGATTACCAACCAATGCTTTATCCCAAACCACTCAAATGTGCTGCTAAATAGCTAAATTTAGGAGGCAAACACCTCCCAGAGGTTCCTTGACCTTTAACCTCAAGATATGTGAATGAAAATTGGTTATTTTGGTTACAAAGAGTATCCCTTTACAGGCATACCCACGCAATAATAACTCTAAATAGTTTGGGGCAAAAAAACATGCCATCTTTTGCATGCAGTATAAATGTATTATTTTTGCCTATATTGTTAAAAATGGTGTGTTTGAATATGTCTCCATACTCTGGACCCTAAGTAGTCTTATAATTGCATTAATCTGATATGAATAGAAAGCTGGGACTGATGAGAGAGCTCAATATTCCTCATGTGTGACGATGTTGGTCCCAGATAGCAGCCAAATTTCACATGTCTCTTTTTAAAATGTCCTGTTTTGACCTCTAGGATAATCCCAGCCTGATTAAACTTTACAAGATTTCAAAAGTTACCAAAATTATAGAATTACTTTTTATATGGTGTACCTCAAGGTTTTGTGGAATTTCGGATGGATTTTTGATAATCTTTTTAATTGACAAGTGGTAAAAATGATACTTTTAATGTATCAACAGATCTATATAACAAATGGTATCAAACCCAAAAATTGCTGCAAAGCATATGACACATAATAGAGCACTGGGATGGCCATCATCTACTTCCATCATAATGTTCTAAACCGTTTAACACTTTCACAATTTTTTAATTAAAATAATCCTTTTTCTGATCTATGACTAAATCACCTTGACACAGTGCTGAGTTGCACCTCAAATGAATATTCTTGTTTGCAGCTTTCAGATGATGTACATCACTTCTGTGTTTCATCTACTGCTGACCTGCTATCTCCCACTAAAGATCCCTCTCCCCCTAAAACAGACAAATATGGGTCTAAGGGTTAAATAGGCATAGTCTGCCAATCATCCTTCTTCTCTCCCTCCTTCTTTATGTATTAATCTCCTATTTATGCACATTACTGATTTTGCTTCTTCCCCGGAGTTCTTGTGCTTTCTCGCCTCGCAGGTTCCCAGGAATCGGGGTTATATTTGGACTGTCATCGTGCCACCTACTGAGGCCCTGCTGACACCCACTACTACTACCACTATCATTATTAGTCACATTACTATTATTATTGCCTGTACTATTACGCTTATTGACTTGCTTCTACCCTGGAGTCTTTGTGCTTTCTCGCTTCGCAGGCTTCTATAAATCGTGGCTGTACCTGGACCATGGATGTGCATCCTGCTACGGCCCTGCTGACACCGACTGCTACCACCATTATTATTATTACTAGTCACATTACTATTACTATTACCTGTACCATTAAGCATTTTAGCTTTACTTCCACCCTGAAGCCCTTTTGCTTTCTCGTTCTGCAGGTTTCCATGAATTGTTGTGGTACCTGGACCGTAGTCGTGCCTCCTGCTGTGAGCCGACTGACACCCACTGCTACTTCGATTATTATTATTAGTCACATTACTATCCCTATTTTCATGGCTATAATTCTACTGTAATAATTGCTGCTGTTATTATAAGTAGTCTTATTATATGAATAATTTATGTCATATACATTGAATGTGTTGTATCCAAGAACTGTTATGCTGCTCATTCTGTACACATGACATCTATTGCATTCTGTCCATCCTGGGAGAAGGGTCCCTCCTCTGTCGCTCTCCCATAGGTTTCTTCCTTTTTTCTCCTTGTTAAAGGTTTTTTTTAGAGGAGTTTTTCCTGTGCCGATGTGAGGGAAGGACAGAGGATGTCGCATGTGTACAGATTGTAAAGCCCTCTGAGGCAAATTTGTAATTTGTGATTCTGGGCTATACAAAATAAACTGAATTGAATTGAATTGAATCCTACATGTCATGTTTTTACTTATTATTTTAAACGTTTGTGCATATATATATTCACACAATTCAGGTCAGAATGTATATTTATCTTTGGTG
>NW_026551462.1:0-2953 GCF_027596085.1 Anoplopoma fimbria | reverse complement strand
TGACAGGTAAACATGTAAACGACAGGTGAGCTTTTAAACAACAGGTAAACATGTAAATGACAGGTAAACATGTAAAGGACAAGTAAACATGTTAATGACAGGTAAACATGTAAACGACAGGTAAACATGTTAATGACAGGTAAACATGTAAACGACAAGTAAACATGTTAATGACAGATAAACATGTAAACGACAGGTAAACATGTTAATGACAGGTAAACATGTAAACAACAGGTAAACATGTAAACGACAGGTAAACATGTAAACAACAGGTAAACATGTAAACAACAGGTGAACATGTTAACAACATATAAACATGTAAACAACAGGTAACCTTTAATCAACAGGTAACCTTTAACTTACAGGTAACCTTTAACTTACAGGTAACCTTTAAACAACAGGTAACCTTTAACTTACAGGTAACCTTTAGACAACAGGTAACCTTTAAACAACAGGTAACCTTTAAACAACAGGTAACCTTTAGACAACAGGTAACCTTTAAACAACAGGTAACCTTTAACTTTCAGGTAACCTTTAAACAACAGGTAACCTTTAACTTACAGGTAACCTTTAAACAACAGGTAACCTTTAAACAACA
Source organism: Anoplopoma fimbria (assembly GCF_027596085.1). Classification (NCBI taxonomy): domain Eukaryota; kingdom Metazoa; phylum Chordata; class Actinopteri; order Perciformes; family Anoplopomatidae; genus Anoplopoma; species Anoplopoma fimbria. The sequence goes on along the minus strand of NW_026551462.1, from coordinate 2,355 downwards.
GGTAACCTTTAAACAACAGGTAACCTTTAAACAACAGGTAACCTTTAAACAACAGGTAACCTTTAACTTTCAGGTAACCTTTAAACAACAGGTAACCTTTAAACAACAGGTAACCTTTAAACAACAGGTAACCTTTAAACAACAGGTAACCTTTAACTTACAGGTAACCTTTAAACAACAGGTAACCTTTAACTTACAGGTAACCTTTAGACAACAGGTAACCTTTAAACAACAGGTAACCTTTAAACAACAGGTAACCTTTAGACAACAGGTAACCTTTAAACAACAGGTAACCTTTAAACAACAGGTAACCTTTAAACAACAGGTAACCTTTAACTTACAGGTAACCTTTAAACAACAGGTAACCTTTAACTTACAGGTAACCTTTAACTTACAGGTAACCTTTAAACAACAGGTAACCTTTAACTTACAGGTAACCTTTAAACAACAGGTAACCTTTAACTTACAGGTAACCTTTAGACAACAGGTAACCTTTAAACAACAGGTAACCTTTAACTTACAGGTAACCTTTAAACAACAGGTAACCTTTAACTTACAGGTAACCTTTAGACAACAGGTAACCTTTAAACAACGAGTAACCTTTAACTAATTTCAAGTATAGATGCTTTAAACAACAGGTAACCTTTAGACAACAGAGTAACCTTTAAAACAACAGGTAACCTTTAGACAGCAGGTAACCTTTAAACAACAGGTAACCTTTAACTTTACAGGTAACCTTTAAACAACGGAGTAACCTTTAAACAACAGAGTAACCTTCAACTTGAGTAACCTTTAAACAACAGGTAACCTTTAATCAACAGGTAACCTTTAACTTACAGGTAACCTTTAATCAACAGGTAACCTTTAACTTACAGGTAACCTTTAACTTACAGGTAACTTACAGGTAACCTTTAAACAAGGTAACCTTTAAACAACAGGTAACCTTTAACACGGGTAACCTTTAAACAACAGGTAACCTTTAACTTACGGGTAACCTTTAACTTTCAGGTAACCATAAACAACAGGTAACCTTTAACTTACAGGTAACCTTTAACACAGGTAACCTTTAAACAACAGGTAACCTTTAACTTACAGGTAACCTAACCTTACAGGTAACCTTTAAAACAACAGGTAACCTTTAACAACAGGTAACCTTTAACTTACAGGTAACCTTAAACAACAGGTAATCCTTTAACTTACAGGTAACCTTTAGACAACAGGTAACCTTTAACTTACAGGTAACCTTTAACTCACAGGTAACCTTTAGACAACAGGTAACCTTTAAACAACAGGTAACCTTTAACTTACAGGTAACCTTTAAACAACAGGTAACCTTTAAACAACAGGTAACCTTTAACTTACAGGTAACCTTTTGACAACAGGTAACCTTTAGACAACAGGTAACCTTTAACTTACAGGTAACCTTTAAACAACAGGTAACCTTTAACTCACAGGTATGTTTTTGTGAATTATTGACATGATGTCTGTATTTGACAGAGGAACAAGGAGCTGGAAGAATGCATAGAAGCACAGAAACGACAGATTAAAGAGCTGGAGGAGAAGGTACTGGCGAATAGAAACACAATGAAGCCTTGACATTAATGTACAGTTAGCTCATTTTATCACCATGACAACACGCGTACACTGTAAAAGCTGGCAGTATGTAAACAATCTGCTTTCTGTGACTTTCCACTGACTCCACTTCTGTTTCTTCCAGTTTCTATTTCTGTTTCTATTCTTCTCTTTGGCATTCATCCTCTGGTCCTAACAGCAGCTGGTGAGTCAAACAGCAACACGGTTTACTGCTGGGGGGCTTTCTGCTGGGGCAACCCATGTAAACGCTGGGGCAAAACATGTAAACGCTAGGGGCCAAAACATGTAAACGCTGGGGCAAAACATAGTAAACGCCTGGGGCAACACATGTAAACGCTGGGGCAAAACATGTAAACGCTGGGGCAACACATGTAAACGCTGGGGCAAAACATGTAACGCTGGGGCAACACATGTAAACGCTGGGGCAACACATGTAAACGCTGGGGCAACACATGTAAACGCTGGGGCAACACATGTAAACGCTGGGGCAACACATGTAAACGCTGGGGCAACACATGTAAACGCTGGGCAACACATGTAAACGCTGGGCAACACATGTAAACGCTGGGGCAACACATGTAAACGCTGGGGCAACACATGTAAATGCTGGGGCAACACATGTAAACGCTGGGCAACACATGTAAACGCTGGGCAACAACCATGTAAACGCTGGGCAACACATGCAAACGCTGGGCAACACATGTAAACGCTGGGCAACACATGTAAACAGCTGGGGCAACACATGTAAACGCTGGGGCAACA
>NW_026551461.1:0-3092 GCF_027596085.1 Anoplopoma fimbria | reverse complement strand
ACAGGTAACCTTTAAACAACAGGTAACCTTTAACTTACAGGTAACCTTTAAACAACAGGTAACCTTTAAACAACAGGTAACCTTTAAACAACAGGTAACCTTTAACTTACAGGTAACCTTTAAACAACAGGTAACCTTTACAGGTAACCTTTAACAACAGGTAACCTTTAAACAACAGGTAACCTTTAAACAACAGGTAACCTTTAACTTTCAGGTAACCTTTAAACAACAGGTAACCTTTAAACAACAGGTAACCTTTAACTTTCAGGTAACCTTTAACTTACAGGTAACCTTTAAACAACAGGTAACCTTTAAACAACAGGTAACCTTTAACTTACAGGTAACCTTTAACTTACAGGTAACCTTTAGACAACAGGTAACCTTTAAACAACAGGTAACCTTTAGACAACAGGTAACCTTTAGACAACAGGTAACCTTTAACTTACAGGTAACCTTTAAACAACAGGTAACCTTTAAACAACAGGTAACCTTTAAACAACAGGTAACTCTTTAGGTAACCTTTAAACACAGGTAACCTTTAAACAACAGGTAACCTTTAAACAACAGGTAACCTTTAAACAACAGGTAACCTTTAAACAACAGGTAACCTTTAACTTACAGGTAACCTTTAACAACAGGTAACCTTTAGACAACAGGTAACCTTTAACTTACAGGTAACCTTTAAACAACAGGTAACCTTTAACTTACAGGTAACCTTTAACTTACAGGTAACCTTTAACTTACAGGTAACCTTTAAACAACAGGTAACCTTTAAACAACAGGTAACCTTTAAACAACAGGTAACCTTTAACTTACAGGTAACCTTTAGACAACAGGTAACCTTTAAACAACAGGTAACCTTTAAACAACAGGTAACCTTTAAACAACAGGTAACCTTTAACTTTCAGGTAACCTTTAAACAACAGGTAACCTTTAAACAACAGGTAACCTTTAAACAACAGGTAACCTTTAAACAACAGGTAACCTTTAACACAGGTAACCTTTAAACAACAGGTAACGTTTAACTTTCAGGTAACCTTTAAACATCAGGTAACCTTTAAACAACAGGTAACCTTTAGACAACAGGTAACCTTTAAACAACAGGTAACCTTTAAACAACAAACAACCTAACCTTTAAACAACAGGTAACCTTTAACTTACAGGTAACCTTTAGACAACAGGTAACCTTTAAACAACAGGTAACCTTTAAACAACAGGTAACCTTTAACTTACAGGTAACCTTTAGACAACAGGTAACCTTTAAACAACAGGTAACCTTTAGACAACAGGTAACCTTTAAACAACCTTTAAACAACAGGTAACCTTTAACTTACAGGTAACCTTTAAACAACAGGTAACCTTTAATCCTCAGGTACAACAACAGGTAACCTTTAACTTACAGGTAACCTTTAACTTACAGGTAACCTTTAAACAACAGGTAACCTTTAACTTACAGGTAACCTTTAAACAACAGGTAACCTTTAACAGGTAACCTTTAACTCACAGGTAACCTTTAAACAACAGGTAACCTTTAGACAACAGGTAACCTTTAACTTACAGGTAACCTTTAAACAACAGGTAACCTTTAACTTACAGGTAACCTTTAACTTACAGGTAACCTTTAACTTTAACAAACAACAGGTAACCTTTAACTTACAGAACAACAACAGGTAACCTTTAAACTTACAGGTAACCTTTAAACAACAGGTAACCTTTAAACAACAGGTAACCTTTAACAACAGGTAACCTTTAACTAACCTTTAACAGGTAACCTTTAACTTAAACAGGTAACCTTTAAACAACAGGTAACCTTTAATCAACAGGTAACCTTTAACTTACAGGTAACCTTTAAACAACAGGTAACCTTTAACTTACAGGTAACCTTTAAACAACAGGTAACCTTTAAACAACAGGTAACCTTTAACTTACAGGTAACCTTTAAACAACAGGTAACCTTTAACTTACAGGTAACCTTTAACAACAGGTAACCTTTAAACAACAGGTAACCTTTAACAACAGGTAACAACAGGTAACCTTTAAACAACAGGTAACCTTTAACTTAACTTTTTAACACAGGTAACCTTTAGACAACAGGTAACCTTTAACTTACAGGTAACCTTTAAACAACAGGTAACCTTTAACTCACAGGTATGTTTTTGTGAATTATTGACATGATGTCTGTATTTGACAGAGGAACAAGGAGCTGGAAGAATGCATAGAAGCACAGAAACGACAGATTAAAGAGCTGGAGGAGAAGGTACTAATGAATAGAAACACAATGAAGCCTTGACATTAATGTACAGTTAGCTCATTTTATCACCATGACAACACGCGTACACTGTAAAAGCTGGCAGTATGTAAACAATCTGCTTTCTGTGACTTTCCACTGACTCCACTTCTGTTTCTTCCAGTTTCTATTTCTGTTTCTATTCTTCTCTTTGGCATTCATCCTCTGGTCCTAACAGCAGCTGGTGAGTCAAACAGCAACACGGTTTACTGCTGGGGGCTTTCTGCTGGGGCAACCCATGTAAACGCTGGGGCAAAACATGTAAACGCTGGGCAAACATGCTGGGGCAAAACATGTAAACGCTGGGGCAAAACATGTAAACGCTGGGGCAAAACATGTAAACGCTGGGGCAAAACATGTAAACGCTGGGGCAACACATGTAAATGCTGGGGCAAAACATGTAAAAACGCTGGGGCAACACATGTAAACGCTGGGGCAACACATGTAAACTCTGGGGCAACACATGTAAGCTCAACACATGTAAACTCTGGGGCAACACATGTAAACGCTGGGGCAACACATATGGGCAACACATGTAAACTGGGGCAACACATGTAAACGCTGGGGGCAACACATGTAAATGCTGGGGCAACATGTAAACGCTGGGCAACACATGTAAACGCTGGGGCAACACATGTAAACGCTGGGCAACACATGTAAACTCTGGGGCAACACATGTAAACGCTGGGGCAACACATGTAAACGCTGGGGCAACACATGTAAAAGCTGGGCAACACATGTAAATGCTGGGCAACACATGTAAACACTGGGCAACACATGTAAACTCTGGGCAACACATGTAAAC
>NW_026551460.1:0-2081 GCF_027596085.1 Anoplopoma fimbria | reverse complement strand
TTAGCTGTAGTAGTATTAGCTGTAGTAGTATTAGCTGTTAGCTGTAGTAGTATTAGCTGTAGTAGTATTAGCTGTTAGCTGTAGTAGTATTAGCTGTAGTAGTATTATCTGTAGTAGTATTAGCTGTTAGCTGTAGTAGTATTATCTGTAGTAGTATTAGCTGTAGTAGTATTAGCTGTAGTAGTATTAGCTGTATTAGCTGTAGTAGTATTAGCTGTTAGCTGTAGTAGTATTAGCTGTTAGCTGTAGTATTATCTGTAGTAGTATTAGCTGTAGTGGTATTAGCTGTAGTAGTATTAGCTGTTAGCTGTAGTAGTATTAGCTGTAGTGGTATTAGCTGTAGTAGTATTATCTGTAGTAGTATTAGCTGTTAGCTGTAGTAGTATTAGCTGTAGTAGTATTAGCTGTAGTAGTATTAGCTGTAGTAGTATTAGCTGTATTAGCTGTAGTAGTATTAGCTGTAGTAGTATTAGCTGTAGTAGTATTAGCTGTAGTAGTAGTATTAGCTGTAGTAGTATTAGCTGTAGTAGTGTTAGCTGTAGTAGTATTAGCTGTAGTAGTATTAGCTGTTAGCTGTAGTAGTATTAGCTGTTAGCTGTAGTAGTATTAGCTGTTAGCTGTAGTAGTATTAGCTGTAGTAGTATTAGCTGTATTAGCTGTAGTAGTATTAGCTGTAGTAGTATTAGCTGTAGTAGTATTAGCTGTTAGCTGTAGTAGTATTAGCTGTAGTAGTATTAGCTGTAGTAGTATTAGCTGTAGTAGTATTAGCTGTTAGCTGTATTAGTATTAGCTGTGGTAGTGATGAATGTGGTATTAGCTGTTAGCTGTAGTAGTATTATCTGTGGTAGTATTAGCTGTTAGCCGTAGTATTAGCTGTGGTATTATTGGCTGTAGTAGTATTAGCTGTTAGCTGTAGTAGTATTAGCTGTTAGCTGTAGTAGTATTATCTGTAGTAGTATTAGCTGTAGTAGTATTAGCTGTTAGCTGTAGTAGTATTAGCTGTAGTATTAGTGTATTAGCTGTAGTAGTATTAGCTGTAGTAGTATTAGCTGTAGTAGTATTAGCTGTTAGCTGTAGTAGTATTAGCTGTAGTAGTATTAGCTGTAGTAGTATTAGCTGTTAGCTGTAGTAGTATTAGCTGTATTAGCTTTAGTAGTATTAGCTGTAGTAGTATTAGCTGTTAGCTGTAGTAGTGTTAGCTGTAGTAGTAGTATTATCTGTTAGTATTAGCTGTTAGCTGTATTAGTATTAGCTGTAGTAGTATTAGCTGTTAGCTGTAGTAGTATTAGCTGTAGTAGTATTAGCTGTAGTGGTATTAGCTGTAGTAGTATTAGCTGTTAGCTGTAGTAGTATTAGCTGTAGTGGTATTAGCTCTTGGTGGTATTGCTGTATTGGTATTGGCTGTAGTAGTATTGGCTGTTAGCTGTGGTAGTATTAGCTGTAGTAGTATTAGCTGTTAGCTGTAGTAAGTATTAGCTGTGGTAATTATTATCTGTGGTAATATTAGCTGTTAGCTGTAGTAGTATTATCTGTAGTGGTATTGTCTGTAGTAGTATTGGCTGTATTGGTATTGGCTTTGTTGGCTGTGGTAGTATTAGCTGTAGTAGTATTAGCTGTATTAGCTGTAGTAGTATTAGCTGTTAGCTGTAGTAGTATTAGCTGTTATTTGTAGTATTATCTGTAGTAGTATTAGCTGTTAGCTGTAGTAGTATTAGCTGTTAGCTGTATTAGCTGTTAGCTGTAGTAGTATTAGCTGTTAGCTGTAGTAGTATTAGCTGTGGTAGTATTAGATGTAGTAGTATTAGCTGTTAGCTGTAGTAGTATCTGTAGCTAGTGTTAGCTGTAGTAGTATTAGCTGTATTAGCTGTAGTAGTATTAGCTGTAGTAGTATTAGCTGTGTTAGCTGTAGTAGTATTAGCTGTATTAGCTGTAGTAGTATTAGCTGTAGTGGTATTAGCTGTAGTAGTATTAGCTGTTAGCTGTAGTAGTATTAGCTGTGGTAGTATTAGATGTAGTAGTATTAGCTGTAGTAGTATTATCTGTAGTAGTGTTAGCTGTAGTAGTATTAGCTGTAGTAGTAT
>NW_026551459.1:0-2300 GCF_027596085.1 Anoplopoma fimbria | reverse complement strand
ATATGTACAGTGTACATATGTACACTGTATATATATACCTGTACATATGTACAATGTACATATAACACAGTGTACATATATACAGTATATGTAAACAGTATAAAGTAGATAGTAGAGGATATTCATGTGTAACATGTGGGGTTAACTAAAACTACATTACATTACAGTCATTTAGTCATTTAACTACAACGCTAACGATGTTTGTATGTCACACACACACACAAACACACACACATGCACACGCACGCACACACACACACACACACACACATGCACGCACGCACGCACACACACAAAACACGCACACACACAAACACAAACACACACGCACACACACACACACACACACAAACTGTTACACACACACACACTACACAAACACACACACACACATACACAGACACACGATTACCTTTTATTCAATATTCTCTGTATGTGTATGTTTGTTGAATGAATGTCTTGTGTGTGTGTGTGTGTGTGTGTGTGTGTGTATGTGTGTGTGTGTGTGTGTGTGTGTGTGTGTAAAGCCCATTAGCAAACAGAGGTTGAAACAGTCAAATCAAGAATCAAGCAAAGCCATGTGGCAAGAAAGGAGATTGGCACACACACACACACACACACACACACACACACACACACACACACACACTCACACACACACACACACACACACACACACACACACACACACACACACACACACACACACACACACTCACACACACACACACACACACACACACACACACACACACACACACACACACACACACACACACACACACACACACACACACACACACACACACACACACACTCACACGATTATTTGTTCCTTATCAGATTTATGAACAGAAATAACTTATTCCTGTTTTTGCTGTTTTAGAACAAAAAATCATGTGGATCCATCTGTCTTAATAAACATCATAAAACATCATAAACATTATAAACATTATAAAATTATTAACATTATAACATTATAAACATTATAAACATTATTAACATTATAAACATTATTAAAATATTATAAACATCATAAACATTATAAACATTATTAACATTATTAACATTATAAACATTATAAACATTATTAACATTATAAACATTATAAACATTATAAACATTATTAACATTATAAACATTATTAACATTATAAACATTATAAACATTAGTAACATTATTAACATTATAAACATTATAAACATTATAAACATTATTAACATTATAAACATTATTAACATTATTAAAACATTATAAACATTATAAATATTATTAACATTATAAACATTATTAACATTATTAACATTATAAACATTATTAACATTATAAACATTATAAACATTATTAACATTATAAACATTATTAACATTATAAACATTAACATTATAAACATTATAAACATTATAAACATTATTAACATTATAAACATTATAAACATTATAAACATTATTATTAACATTATAAACATTATAAACATTATAAACATTATTAACATTATAAACATTATTAACATTATTAACATTATAAACATTATTAACATTATTAACATTATAAACATTATTAACATTATTAACATTATAAACATTATAAACACTATAAAGCAGCATGATTAATAAATATTAAATAGGTAAAAGACAGAGCATCCGATTGGTCGGAGAGTTTCTCCACCTGTTCAGTGATGCTTCATAAACTCATCAACCATCAAGTCTTTATTCTTTATTCCTCGCCATAATCACAGCACAACTCATAAATATGACAAATAGCCACACAGTAAAGATGAGAAGCCAAAACTTAAAACATACAAATATTATAGAGATCAATAACTACACAATTATTATCAATTATGAGAAAAAACGATATAATACTCATCAAATAGCAGAGATCTTCAAATAACTCAACTAATGATGAAATGATAACACAAATAATGAAACTGTGTTGTGTTCATCAATTATATGCTAAAGAATATATATGATAATTATCACTTAGGTATTGTGAAATACACTTAATATTTATCGATATAATACTCGTCAATAATGACAGACAATCACTACAATTCATATAAATAATGATAATTATTATTATTAATCATGATTCAGTTTAGAAAGAGTTTATTTTCTGCTGAGGAGATTTAAAGGAGCGTGTGTGTGTGTGTGTGTGTGTGTGAGTGTGTGTGTGTGTGTGTGTGTGTGTGTGTGTGTGTGTGTGTGTGTGTGTGCGTGTGTGTGTGTGCGTGTGTGTGTGTGTGTGTGTGTGTGTGTGTGTGTGTGAGTGTGTGTGTGTGTGTGTGTGTGTGTGTGTGT
>NW_026551458.1:0-2434 GCF_027596085.1 Anoplopoma fimbria | reverse complement strand
TAAACTAAAGAACATCTACTAAACTAAAGAACATCTACTAAACTAAAGAACGTCTACTAAACTAAAGAGCATCTACTAAACTAAAGAACGTCTACTAAACTAAAGAGCATCTACTAAACTAAAGAACGCCTACTAAACTAAAGAGCATCTACTAAACTAAAGAACGTTTAAACTAAAGAACATCTACTAAACTAAAGAACATCTACTAAACTAAAGAACATCTACTAAACTAAAGAACATACTAAACTAAAGAGCATCTACTAAAACTAAAGAACATCTACTAAACTAAAGAACGCTTACTAAACTAAAGAACATCTACTAAACTAAAGAACATCTACTAAACTAAAGAACATCTACTAAACTAAAGAGCATCTACTAAACTAAAGAACATCTACTAAACTAAAGAACATCTACTAAACTAAAGAGCATCTACTAAACTAAAGAGCATCTACTAAACTAAAGAACGTCTACTAAACTATAGAACATCTACTAAGAACGCTCTACTAAACTAAAGAACATCTACTAACCAAAGAACGTCACTAAACTAAAGAGCATCTACTAAACTAAAGAACGCTCATAAAGAGCATCTAAAACTAAAGAACGCCTACTAAACTAAAGAACATCTACTAAACAAAGAACATCTACTAAACTAAAGAACATCTACTAAACTAAAGAACATCCACTAAACATCTAAAACTAAAGAGCATCTACTAAACTAAAGAACATCTACTGAACTAAAGAACATCTAAAACCAAAGAACATCCACTTTCTAAACTAAAGAACATCTACTAAACTAAAGAACGTCTACTAAACTAAAGAACATCTAAAACTAAAGAGCATCTGTTAAACTAAAGAACATCTACTAAACTAAAGAACATCCAAAACTAAAGAACATCCACTAAACTAAAGAACATCTACTAAAATTAAACAATCGCCTACTAAAAACTAAAGAACATCTACTAAATTAAAAGTAAATATCTACTAAATTGTAAAAGAACATCTACTAAAATTCAAAGAACGCTTACTAAATCAAAGAACATCTACTAAACCAAAGAACGTCTACTATACTAAACTAAAGAACATCCACTAAACTAAAGAACTTCTACTAAACTAAGAACATCTACTAAACTAAAAGAACATCTACTAAACTAAAGAACATCCACTAAACTAAAGAACATCTACTAAACTAAAGAACGTCTACTAAACTAAAGAACATCTACTAAATTAAAGAACATCTACTAAACTAAAGAACTTCTACTAAACTAAAGAACATCTACTAAACTAAAGAACATCTACTAAACTAAAGAGCATCTACTAAACTAAAGAACATCTACTAAACTAAAGAACATCTACTAAACTAAGAAACATCTACTAAACTAAAGAACATCTACTAAACTAAAGAACATCTACTAAACTAAGAACGTCTACTAAACTAAAGAACATCTACTAAACTAAAGAACATCTACTAAACTAAAGAACATCTACTAAACTAAAGAACATCTACTAAACTAAAGAACATCTACTAAACTAAGAACATCTACTAAACTAAAGAACATCTACTAAACTAAAGAACATCTACTAAACTAAAGAACATCTACTAAACTAAAGAACATCTACTAAACTAAAGAACATCCACTAAACTAAAGAACATCTACTAAACTAAAGAACATCACTAAACTAAAACATCTAAAACTAAAGAACATCTACTAAACTAAGAACATCTACTAAACTAAAGAACATCCACTAAACTAAAGAACATCTACTAAACTAAAGAACGCATCTACTAAACTAAAGAACATCTACTAAATTAAAGAACATCTACTAAACTAAAGAACATCTACTAAACTAAAGAACATCTGTTAAACTAAAACTAAAGAACATCTACTAAACTAAAGAACATCTACTAAACTAAAGAGCATCTACTAAACTAAAGAACATCTACTAAACTAAAGAACGCTACTAAACTAAACATCTAAAGAACATCTACTAAAACTAAAGAACATCTACTAAACTAAAGAACATCTACTAAACTAAAGAACATCTGTCAAACTAAAGAACATCTGTTAAACTAAAGAGCATCTACTAAATAAGAACATCTACTAAATAAAGAACATCTACTAAACTAAGAACATCTACTAAACTAAAGAGCATCTACTAAACTAAAGAATAAACTAAAGAACATCTACTAAACTAAGAACATCTACTAAACTAAAGAACATCTACTAAACTAAAAACGTCTACTAAACTAAAAGAAACATCACTAAACTAAAGAGCATCTACTAAACTAAAACGTCTACTAAACTAAAGAACATCTACTAAACTAAGAACATCTACTAAACTAAAGAACATCTACTAAACTAAAGAACATCTGTTAAACTAAAGAACATCTGTTAAACTAAAGAACATCTACTAAACTAAAGAACATCTGTTAAAC
>NW_026551457.1:0-2448 GCF_027596085.1 Anoplopoma fimbria | reverse complement strand
TACTGCTACTACTACTACTACTATGTTCTGTAGTAACACAGTGTCAAAGTAAATACTAAAATCTGGTTCCTGATCTTGTTCCTGATCTGGTTCCTGATCTTGCTCCTGATCTGGTTCCTGATCTTGCTCCTGATCTGTTCCTGATCTTGCTCCTGATCTTGTTCCTGATCTGGTTCCTGGATCTTGCTCCTGATCTGGTTTCTGTCTTGTCCCAGTTGTCCCCTCTAGTCCCACCATGGCCGTGCACAAACTGTAACTCCTCTCACGGAGTTTTCTCCTTCTCGCTGCCGCAAACAGAAGAGCGCTTCGCCTCCCGTCGTACGACCGCCTCGGCTCCCACCTCCTCCTCCCAACTGCTCCGGCAACAGCTCCAACGGGCTGCAAGGTGACACTGCACCTCCTCCTCCTCCTCCTCATTCATTCTGCTCCTCCTCCTCCTCCTCCTCCTCCTCCTCCTCCTCCTCCCTCCCTCCTCCTCCTCCTCAGTTTCTGGATCAGGTTTTAGATTCTCAGGTTTATTTGAAGTAAAATTAGAATCTGGTCCTTTTTTCATCTTAAATCTTTATTGATACAGTGAAGTGTTGACAGTAAAAATGAGGTTTAAAGATTCATCAGCTCTGCTTTCCTTTAAACAGCATCTGACACACACTCACACTCACACACACACACTCACACACACACACACACACACACACACACACACACACACACACACACACACACACACACACGCACACACACACACACACACGCACACACACACACACACGCACACACACCTACTGTTAGTATTGCATGGAGAGTGACAGGCCAATACATGTTTTATTCACTACAACCCACAGAAACATCCTCTAAACACACACACACACACTCACACACACACACACACACACACACAGCCACACACACACACACACACACACACACACACACACACACACACACTCTCAGCATTCAGTGTGATGTCAGTGTTTCTGACAGAGAGCTTTGTCGAGTGTTAAATATTCATGTTGCTCTTCGCCTGCCGAGGCAGAAAGGCCACTGTGTGTGTGTGTGTGTGTGTGAGTGTGTGTGTGTGTGTGTGTGTGTGTGTGTGTGTGTGTGTGTGTGTGTGTGTGTGTGTGTGTGTGTGTGTGTGTGTGTGTGTTGATCCAGTTGCTGGCCTTACATCATCACTTCAGATGAATAAATACACTCTGAGTGTTATTAATAGTTGTAGCTGCTTCGACTGAACAGGAAAAGTTTGACAAACAGATAATACAAGGAGAGGGGGGGGCACACCAGAACCAGAACCAGAACCTGGACTGAGAGGGAGAGACCTTCATAAACACAATACCACGTCCGTCCACAGGGGCCGCCAAAACCAAAGCTAACACTGTCGTCTACTATAAATAAATAATCTATTGACTTCTGTCCATCCTGGGAGAATGTGAGGGTGTAAGGACAGAGGATGTGAGGGTGTAAGGACAGAGGATGGGAGGGTGTAAGGACAGAGGAGGTGAGGGGTGTAAGGACAGAGGATGTGAGGGTGTAAGGACAGAGGAGGTGAGGGTGTAAGGACAGAGGATGTGAGGGTGTAAGGACAGAGGATGTGAGGGTGTAAGGACAGAGGATGTGAGGGTGTAAGGACAGAGGATGTGAGGGTCTAAGGACAGAGGATGTGAGGGTCTAAGGACAGAGGAGGTGAGGGTGTAAGGACAGAGGAGGTGAGGGTGTAAGGACAGAGGATGTGAGGGGTGTAAGAACAGAGGATGTGAGGGTCTAAGGACAGAGGAGGTGAGGGTGTAAGGACAGAGGATGTGAGGGTCTAAGGACAGAGGATGTGAGGGTGTAAGGACAGAGGATGTGAGGGCGTAAGGACAGAGGAGGTGAGGGTATAAGGACAGAGGATGTGAGGGTCTAAGGACAGAGGATGTGAGGTCTAAGGACAGAGGATGTGAGGGGTGTAAGGACAGAGGATGGGAGGGTGTAAGGACAGAGGATGTGAGGGTATAAGGACAGAGGATGGTGAGGGTCTAAGGGTCTAAGGACAGAGAGGATGTGAGGGTGTAAGGACAGAGGGATGTGAGGGTCTAAGGACAGAGGATGTGAGGGTCCTAAGGACAGAGGATGTGAGGGTGTAAGGACAGAGGATGTGAGGGTGTAAGGACAGAGGATGTGAGGGTCTCTAAGGACAGAGGACAGGGTGTACAGAGGATGTGAGGGTGTAAGGACAGAGGATGTGAGGGTGTAAGGACAGAGGATGTGAGGGTCTAAGGACAGAGGATGTGAGGGTCTAAGGACAGAGGATGGGGTGAGGACAGAGGATGTGAGGGTGTAAGGACAGAGGATGTGAGGGTGTAAGGACAGAGGGATGTGAGGGTGTAAGGACAGAGGGATGTGAGGGTGTAAGGACAGAGGATGTGAGGGTGTAAGGACAGAGGATGTGAGGGTCTAAGGGACAGAGGA
>NW_026551456.1:0-1054 GCF_027596085.1 Anoplopoma fimbria | reverse complement strand
ACACACACACACACACAGACCTCTAACAACATTGGGACACAGAGAGAGAACACAGTATTGATCAGGTATTGATGAGTGTTGGTCAGTGTTACTGTTCTGAGGTCACACATGTTGACCTGTGTGTGTGTGTGTGTGTGTGTGTGTGTGTATGTGTGTGTGTGTGTGTGTGTGTGTGTGTGTGTGTATGTGTGTGTGTGTGTGTGTGTCTGTGTGTGTGTGTGTGTGTGTGTGTGTGTGTGTGTGTGTCTGTGTGTGTGTGTGTGTGTGTGTGTGTGTGTCTGTGTGTGTGTGTGTGTGTGTGTGTGTGTGTGTGTGTGTGTGTGTGTGTGTGTGTGTGTGTGTGTGTGTGTGTTGTTGGGGGGGTATTATCTAATGGATTTTCAATGAATGGAAAGCAATTAAAGCACAACATCAACACCATTAACAAAACACACATACATACACTCTGTGTGTGTGTGTGTGTGTGTGTGTGTGTGTGTGTGTGTGTGTGTGTGTGTGTGTGTGTGTGTGTGTGTGTGTGTGTGTGTGTGTGTGTGTGTGTGTGATTGGCTGCTAATCCTGGTTAAATTAATGAGAAGAAAGTTAATTTGTGATTTTGACCCTTTTCTGCTCAGAAAAGCATTACACAACAATACACTCCCACACACACACACACACACACACACACACACACACACACACACACACACACACACTCCACATACACATGTCTTTAATGTGTATGTGAAGATAAATGAAGGGTAGAAATGAGAGAGGACAGGTTCTCTCAGTCAGTCTTTTCAAATCTCTAAGTGAACACACACACACACACACACACACACACACACACACACACACACACACACACACACACACACACACACACACACACTGAGTGGGGTGTTATAAAGGTCTTGTTATTAAATTAATCTTTCTCATTATTTTTGACCCTCTTAGCTTCTGCACCCCCAACACACAATCAGCCGGAGAACCCGGAGAGAACCCACGCTGCACCACTACACCACGCTGCAGCCCACTATTAATATTATTATTATTATTATTATTATTATTATTA
>NW_026551453.1:0-25573 GCF_027596085.1 Anoplopoma fimbria | reverse complement strand
CTTAATACAGTAGTTACACAGCTGGAAGGGATTGTGCTCGAACACTGACGGGCAAATATGTGTTGTTAAGGAACATAAAACGTATCTTTTGAAATTATAATGGAATCAAGTGACGGCTGGCGTACTGACCACACTTCACCCTGCAAAACATAAAATAAAAAACAATCATTCACTGTGAAGACGTAGAGACTACATTCGCTGTTTGCTTAATTTGGTTTTAGCTTACAAAATAGCCACATTTATAATAATCTATTGATTTATTTCCAAAACGCTGTTGATACTTATCGTTTTTCGGGGTTGCGATGAAAAAAATGTTTGGGGTATTAAATGACGTTTTCTAAGAAATAAACATAGCCCTGCTTCTGTATGTTGTTACAGATTGTCACCTTGAGCACAAAGGAAGGTGTATTCTGCGTCATCCTGGTCACCTGGGAGAAAAGAAAAAGAATAAGAGGAGAGATTGATCAAACGTCTATCACAGTTAACACATGTACTACTAGAAATCAATATTCTGATAGCTGTTGTTGTGTCAGTGAGCGCTGAAGGTTTTTAAGGTCTTACTTGGCTGGTAGTAGTCATATATCTTGACCACGGCTGGCTTCAGGTTCTGCACTGGGACCTCCTGTATGAGCTGAATACTGTGTTTGATGGGTATGTCCTTCGTTAACTGTTAGAATAAAACAGACGACACCATGAGAAACAAATCTTGGGAGAGCTTCATCTCTTGTTTCATGGCTGTGAATTCCTCTCACCTCCGTTATGTAGACCAGAACGTGGTCCTCTTTTTGTTCAACTCGATCCACCAGCAGGGCACGTTTGAGCTGCGAGGAGACGACAGTCAACTGGGTGCTTCATCAGCAAACAGGTGAAAACTTTTCCATTTCTACTGAGGCTAAGGCCACACTGCCACGTTTTCGTTTTAAAAAGCATAATGCTGTGTTCACACCTTTTCTTTTTAATGCAAAGACGCAAATTATGCATATTCACGTCATTCTCGTATTTGCTCAAGTTGAAATTGTGTGATGCCTATCAGTGTTGAGATTCTCCTCCTGTCGTATTTAATCCTATTAGACGTTATTTTGAGTGTTGATGGAGCAGCTACAATGTTAGCAAAGCCTAGCAACAGTCGATCCAAACTCCATTCAGAAAACAAGCATTTTAAAGGTTGGTTACTTGTCGTCTTGCGGACAGACCTAACAAAGCATGAATTCAGTCTTATTACTAACCGGCATTATTATGTAGTTATTTCGGTATTCTTTTTATCCGTTTATTTCAATGAAATTACAGCTAAATTGTTTATTTGGGTTCATACATCTGTGGTAATCTAGCTGACGTGTGGCTTGCTAGATACAGCGAATACTCCTCCGGATGATGTTATGAACCCAGACATGATGGCGTTTAATTTCCCGGGATATCTGGGACTTCCACAAAATGTACAAAGCAACAGTAGTGGTCAAAACCCTGCTACTTATGCCGGGGCAATGGTGTCAATGTCGGCATCGAAAGGTATTTGCCGTGTGGGTTTAGAGAATAATTCTTCACTGAATGCAGATGACATGTTTTTATTCATATCTGAATTTGACTTATCCTCCCAAAACTCCCGGACTTGCTTAAGGGTTTGGTGAAATATTATATAGCAGATAATATAGATATAAATATATGAGAGTTTGATCTTGCACAAACTTCCGCTAGTAGTGCGCTGCAAAAATTTGCTTTGCATTTGGTGTGAACACAGTATGACTTTTGCTTTGTTTAGACATAATGTCCATACTATGCATTTTTTGTTTTAAAAGGAAAGCGTAGTGTGTGGATGAAGCCTAAAAGGTGAAAGTAATAACTTACATCACTCAAAGACTTTGGGTCCAGGACAAACCCAGAGAGCATTTTGATATCCAGGATCACCATGTTTGTAGTGGGCTCAGTTCCACTATATCTGTAATATAAGCATAATAAAAACAGTGATGTTAGTCAGCTACCAAGTTGTAAACATTTCTTCCTTGTTCGTCCACCATCAGTTACTGCGTTCAAGCTGGTAGATGCAGAGGATTGTTTGTCAAAAACGTTGGTATTCTTCTGTAGCGTGGATCTGCTTGCTGATTACTTACAGGGTCGAGAACCCTAAAGAGAGTTCGGGTCTTTTGTTGGTGCATACGGCCTCACTGGTGACCATGACACTGAGAGATGGGATGTCAGCAGGAACTGGGATGTTATAATGAAGAGAAATCTGAGAAAGAAGTACACAGGGGAAGTTTAATATTAATAAACAAGAATCTCAAGAATTTTACTTTTCTCAAATTTGTTCAAACTAGTGCCAATTGGTGATAAAACGAGAGGACTCTCTATTTCAACACATTTTTAAGATAAGTCCTTTTTTGTGATAATTTGGAATCTGGATCACAATCGGCCTTAATAGACTTCATGAAGCTAATCATACTCTTTTCCAAATTGAATATAAATATATGTTGAAATGCATGTGGATCTCCCAATGTATTTAACCACATCCTTTTATAGTAATTGAAAAAGTCAGATTACACCCTTAGAAAAAGGCCACCATGAAAGGTATTTGCCGTGTGGGTTTAGCGTATAATGTTTCACCATGAATGCAGAGATCTGTTTTATTTACTTACTTAACTGTTTCCTGGAATATTATACAATGCCTATAAAAAGAATTCACCCCCTTGGATGTTTATTTTATAATACATGAAATCTGGTCAATATAATTTTTACTTCTTTCTGTCAAAGTGAAAACAGATTTTTACAAACTAGGTCAATTATCAAAAGAAATAAGTGTTTGCATATATTCAACCCATTCAGATCAGTATTTAGTAGATGCACCTTTGGCTGCAATCACAGCACTGAGTCTGTGTGGATATGTCTCATCAGGCTGGCACATCTGGAACTGCAATTTTTCTCCATTTTCCATTCAAAACAGCTCAAGCTCTGTCAGGTTGCTCCGGGGATCAGGCGTGAACAGCTCTTTTAAGTCCAGCCACAAATTCTCGATTGGATTGACATCTGGGCTTTGAATTGGCCACTCCAGAACATTCACCTTGTTGTCTTTGAACCATTTCTGTTTACTTTGCAGTAAGACTTGGAGTTGTTGTTTTGCTGAAAATAAATCTTCTCCCAAATCTTAGTACTCAGCAACTGAGTCAGATTATGCCAGGATTTGGATCATTTTTCTGCATTCATGTTCCCCTCTACCTTTGAAAGCCTGTCAGGGCTCAAATCCCCAGAGCATGATGCTGCCACCACCATCTTCACAAACATGGTGCCATGTTTGGTGTTCGCCAAACATAAACCTAGTCCATGGCCAAAACCTCCATTTTCCTCACCAACAAAGAACCTTCTTCCAATTGACCTTGGAGTCCTCCCACATAAACTCCAGAATTCCAGAACTGAGATTTTGAGCTTTTTTCAACAGTGGCTTTCTCTTTGCCACTCACATCACAGCCCTGGTGAAGAACCCGGGCAACAGTTGTATGTACAGTCTCTCCCATCTGAGCCACTGCTTTTAACTCCTTCAGATTGGTCGTAGGGGTCCCTCCTCACCAGTCTTCTTCTGCCCGGTCACTCAGTTTGTGAAGCCAGCTCCAGATTTAAACAAGGCCATACTCCTTCCATTTCTTAATGATGGATTTAACTGAACTCCATCAGCCATCTCCTGACCATCTTTTCTCTGAGTGCTTGGAGTGTTCTTTTGTCTTCTTGTTGCAATTGTAGCAGGACCACTGATGAACCGAGACTGGACCTCCCAGACACAGGTTTTTTATACTACAATCACTTAACTCACATCAACTGCACTCAGGTGATCTCTTTCACTAATTGTGACACTGCTGGCATCAACTAGCTGGACCTCTTTGAATTAGGTCAGTCACTTTAAAGTCTGAATATTTATGCAAACACTTATTTTTATATATTTTTAATTAATTGACATTGTAAAAGTCTGTTTTCACTTTGACATGAAAGAAGCGCTCTTTAAATAAAATGCCAAATTATATTGACCATTATTTCATGTATAAAAGCAACAAATAAACATCCAAGGGGGGTAATATTTTTGTAGGCATTGTATTTATCTTTAAAAGTTAACAGTTAACTAGAGCCTCTTTTCCAAATTAAAAGAAGATGTTGAGCAGTGTGATCTGCTGCCTCTGGGTGGAATAATAAATCAAGTTAAATTGAATATAAATATCTTTCTATATTTCTATATGTTTCAGTATCTCTCAATGTATTTAACAAAATATTTGTATACTCTTATACTAAATATTCAGATTACACCTTTCTTGGAACAAGAAACCTCAGATTTAAAAAAGCATAGTGAAGGTGGAGGAGCATTGAATGTATGGCACCTCTGTGCTGCTGACATTAGGTTATATTGGTAGTGTTTGTGGAGGGTGCATGTACATCCTGCAGCAACCACATACCTGCATCACAGCGCATGCAGTGCCTTTCACCTCCAGGCTGAACTTTCCTGTCGTGTCCTGCAGCAGCTTCTCCTGGTAGAGCAGTTTGTTGTGCTGATCCACATCAAATGTCAGCGGGCCACTGGGAGACTGGACCAACACCATGCTCGAACCGCCAGGACTGAACACCAGAGTGGAGTAGAGAGCCAGAGCCTGAAGAGCCACCACTGTGTCCTACAACATAAACAAAAAGTACTTTATGTGCTTGAATGTATTCACTTTTGTTTAAACATGCAGCAGCTTAGATATGTAGGAGTTCACTTTAACCAATTTCAGGTCTCTCTAATTGTTCATTTTCATACAGAAATCAATTAGGAAAATTATAATTTTGAAAAGGACAGTATGAACAGTATAAGTGAATTGTAGTTTATAGCACTGCTGTTGTCCTTGGTGTGGTATAATCACTGACACTAAACTGTTATCAAGTCATGTTACTGTCCCGTGAAAATCACTTATGCCTACATTTTGTGATTTTTAGGTAGTTTATCTTAGGTGTAGTAAATTATCCTACTTCATAGGCTAAATAAAACATTTTAAGGCCCATTGAATAAGCTGAATTTTCACCAATATGAAATATTTTGGAAATACAAGGTTTTTGCAACACAGTGATGAAGAAAGAGGTGAAGTCCTGCCCCTTCCAGCGTCCTCCATGGGACCTAATTTCGGTAAAAATATGTACAGTAGTCAACGAGACCAATATTTTGTAGATTCTGTTTGAATTGTGCCATGAAAACACACGTTGTCAATTTAAAAGATGACTGTCACAAATAGTTAACTGATAAAACACTATAAACATGTCTGGGTATTATAGGAAGGAAGCCAATTCACTTTTAAATGTTTTAGAAATGGGAGTTCTTAAAAGTCTAAATTTAAGTAAATATTTTGAAGTCAAATCAAATAGTTCACAGGAGAGTACACCTTTGTTTCTTTAAAATGCATTTATTACTTGATGTGTTTTTACAGGGCTTGTACAAAGGTAATTTTGGAAAAGAAGAAATTATAATAATTATCAGTTTCCCCTTATCAGACCCTGATGCTTTCCTAAATCAAAGCCTCATGGTTAAATGTATGGACTCAGCTAAGACGTATAAGAGTAAGGGTTTAGCAGCTTCCATGGTAAAAAAGTTATGATTTGCTTGGAGTACTTTTGCTTTGTTTTGGTTCTGTTGGATTGCCTCTTTAACTTGTTCTCATAAATCGAGTGCCTTCATTTGCTACTGCATTGATGGTTGCATTTTGAACCTGCCTATTTTCGAGTTTTATTGCTGGCATTCAATTTATTATTAGATGGTACGATCCTCTTCATCAAGTTTGTTTGCTAATTCGGCATTCAAATTACTGCAGGAAAATTTGCTAAAGCTTTCATCCTAGGCATTATAAGTTACGTCTTAAACACTCAGGAAATGCGGAGGTACATGCTCTGTTTGTGATTCGTACAGACTCTCTCTCTTTTGATCCTTTTAAATTAATGATTAAATACCTAGGTCTAAGGCCCCTACTTGCTCCACTTCTCCTTATTTCTTACCCGGTAATTCATGCATATAACTGGTGGTGGTGTCACTTTCAGGTAGTGTCTTGTAATATTGGCATGTCATTTAATTTGTCAAATAGCATGGGATACCATTATCTTAGTCAGGCCTAATGTTACTTATATTATCACCAAAGCTACTTCTCGCATTCTATTTTTTAAGCAGATCATCTCTCATTCACTGTATAATGCCATTGCACTTCTGTCTGTTCATTGAGTCAGACTATTCTCTGGTCTATCGTGTCCATGTTCTCAATTGGCTGGTCTAAGGTGACCGTGTTCTCAATCTCCCGGTCTAACGTGAGCGCGTTCTCAATTTGCTGGTGTAACAGAACGTTTCTCAATCTCCCGGTCTAACGTGACCGTTACTCAATCTCCCGGTCTAACGTGACCGTTACTCAATCTCCCGGTCTAATGTCCATTTCCAGTTTGGTGGACTATCTGATCGCTCTCTGGTCTAACTCAACCCCCTATCCTGTCCTCTCACTTGACCACAACTATCCTATTCTGCGGTCTGACATCACCCACAACTATCCTGTTCTGTGGTTTGACTTGACCCCCACCTATCCTTTCCTGCGGTCTGTCGAGACCCCCGCTATCAATTCCGTGATCTGTCAAGATACCACCAGACTTTACTGTGGTCTATCTAGACCCACACTATCCTTTTCTGCGGTCTATCGAGACCCCCTATCCTTGTCTGCGGTCTATCTAGACCCTACCCTATCCTTTGTTATGGTTTACTTGACCCCTCTTAACTCTCTTGCCTAACTTCAATTCATACAAGCTCATTCTAACAAGTTTTATCCATAAACTTTATCTCATGACTAATCTTTTGTTTCTGTTTAGGAGTTCTCTGCAGCAGTAGGTAAGTTATTTATTTTATATATTTATATAAAATAATTTTCTCTTTTGGGGGATTGTACCTGATTGTACCTGTCTCAGCATCACTGCACCTCTGTTAGACGGTTTCGCCATGGAGTCCAATCGCCAAAGACTTTGCATTATTCATTTCTTATGTGTAATAAATCTGCTGATTGTGGGTTTCACTTAAAGTTAACCAACCAGAGATCAGATGCCGACCCTCCTCCACCCCACTCACCTCTAGTCGGCATCACAGTCGTGCTCCTCATTGATCATCGGATGCCACGACTCACTACATCATCACCACCACCAGTATCTGGACTCCAGGGGGGATTGTACCTGTCTGACTCCATGACATGTTCTACAGAACATGTAAACGAAAGTGAAACCTAATTCAGTTGGCCTCCGTCATTTTATTTAGAAAAGCACAGCATGACCAATCGGCCAAAAGCTTTGTTGTAAACTTCTCTGTGGGTTGTACTAAAATCCTTAAGATATCTATCCCTACCTGTAGGCCACCGTAGTTCTCCAACACGCTTGTAAATGGAGAGCTATATCAATATCAATATTTGTCACTCTCCGTTCATATTTTTTCTGAAATAAAGTCCCATGGTGGTGTACCTGAAGGGGCGGGGTTTCACCTCTCTGTAAGTCACAGCGAAGCCATAGACATTTAAATGAACTTTGTTCGTTCCTCATATTTGTCCACAAAGAGAATTTGTTTAACTCACAGTCCAGCCTTAAGGTTCCTGTTTGTCCTACCTGTGTGGAGGAGAAGCCTCCGTAGTAGTTCTGCTGGGTCGTCAGCCATCTAACGATGAGGGTGGCGTAGCCAAGGTCTTCAGCGGTCGGAGAGGCGCCGAGTTTAGCCAGCATCACGTAGGAGCTGATCTCCACAGACAGAGAGGCCGACGTTTGTGTTGCTGTCTGAGACCAGTGGCGGAAACCTCCTAATAACACAAACAAACAAACAAACAGGCACAAGGTTAAGCTACATTTCCTTCAGGATGATTCATACTCTGATACTAGTACACTTATCAATACTGCTTATCAGTTCTTTTTGATTACATAGTGAGAAAAAAAACTATTAATTTGAAAATAATAATAATAAAAAATAATTTCTTTATTATTCTTGTATGTAAACAAATAGTATTTTTGGAGCAGCAATACAAGAAGTAAAAAAATCTTGTAAATACTTTCTCAGCTAAACAATTAGCTAAGTGATGATCTTATCCTGTTCTTGTGATCAAACTCCGTATGGCATCGCTAATGTTACCTGCAGTGGACAAGAATGTACGACTGATCTCCAAACAGTAGAAAACTGTACAGTAAATTTACTAGTGTGGATGTAGTCTGAGAGAAGAGGTTTGAGACGAGGAGATCTCACTCCGTAACTTCTAAAGAACCGGGTTTTACTGATAAAGAAGACGTTCCCGCTTAGAAAAGAGTTTCGAGAGGCTCCTCTACTCACCTTGTTGATTTGCGACCGAGTCCAGGTGCGTCAGAAGGTGAGCTCGGGTCTCCATGTCTCCTGCCAGGGTGAAGACGTACGCCAGCAGAGCCGTGGTGTAGGTGTTACTGAAGTTACCGATGGACTCTCTGAGGCAAGACAGGCTCTTATTCACTGCAGGATCCTAGTACGGATTATAAAGAACGATCTCAGAACTCAACTCGTTTTATTAGTCTACGCACAACAAGTTTATTATATTTTGTGTGGACAAATTCATATATTCAGCGAAACTTCAGACAAAGAACTTCAGTTGACGGAGGTAATAATTAGATTGGTAGTGTTTGTGGAGGTAATAAAAAGAAACAGGGCAGGAATCAAGTGTTAACCAGTACCAACCTGACTGATTACTACCACGACCAACAAATACCCATGTGTCTACTGTTTTTGTCAGAGATTTAGAGCCGTGCTGTGACTGGTGGTATCTAATGAGCATCAGTGATATTGGTGACAAGAGGTGCCTGCACAGAGCCCAAAAGATTAAAAGACAAAACCCAACCTAGAAACAACCTACATTCCTACATACCTACAGTACCTGGGGGTTAAGCAGCTGATATATCGGAGCAGCTTCTTTCCTCTGGCTGTAAACTCCTTAATTCATCATCCTCCCTATATAATTATATATGATATAGTTTTTTTTGTGTTTTTGTTTTGAAGTCAAATGGGAGTACGATCTGTACTACAAATTATATAACCTTGAATGTTGACAATAAAACGTTCTAAATCATTAGTTTTTTTAAATCAGAAGAAAATGACAACAAAATTAGACGAAAACAGTAGAACAGTTAACAAGCACCTTGTGTGTTAAGGAAGTAAAATGCGCATGCACGCCGTTAAGCCAGCAGAGTTACAGAAGTCACACCTGTTTGACCTGCTGTCCCTGTTGATCGATTATAATGAACCAGACAGCTCGTTGATCGACACAACTTTTTGTTACTTTCTTTCTTGTCTGTATAAAGTTCTTGGTTTGTGTAAAAATCATTGCAAAGGAAATTCTTATTTAAGTTCTGATATTATTAGTGGAGCATTAGTGGTTTCTGCTCACATCGATGGACGTGTTCATCTCCAGGAAGGCAGCAGTGATGTATGCACTGAGAGTCACTTCATCAGACACTCCGCCCTGCAGAGAGGAAACAAGATGCAGACGCACAGATCATCACTGAACCTCCAACAAAGTTACTTTGATGAAACAGTTTAACGTTAACCATCACAGTGTGAAATAAAGTTTTACTAACGATCGTTATCCTCCAATATTCAGAAAATATGAGATCAGGACTTCATTTATGCTTTTCTAGTCTCTGATCTCTGATAATGTGACATTGTAAACAACCAATCTGTGTTTAAACCAACAGGAGAGCTAGTAACTAACAGGAGGAGAGCTTAACGCAGCACCGCTAACGGCTAACAGGAGGAGAGCTAGTAACGCTAGCAGCACCGCTAGTGGCTAACAGGAGGAGAGCTAGTAACGCTAGCAGCACCACTAACGGCTAACAGGAGGAGAGCTAGTAACGTTAGCAGCACCGCTAACAGATAACAGGAGGAGAGCTAGTAACGTTAGCAGCACCTTACATCATTAAAACTAATAATGACTACATTTGTTTTAATCAATAAAAACACAATTTTTTTTATTTCAGCTAACGAACGGAGGTTCTGTTCAGTTACATTATGATGCGTTCAGGCTTTAATTTAAGTTAATTATAACGTTATCATGATGTGGTCACATGTAATCTGTAAAATGTAGTGTTGGTGATGAACTAGAATAAATCCAGTAGTTTGAAGGAGATGTTTTCACATTAATAGAAAATAGATATTAGAGATGAATTCTGATGTTTAACTTCCTAACACTAGCTCTAAGATTATAATACATCATTAAAACTACTCATGACTAGATTTGTTTTAATCCATAAAAATACAGTGTTTTAATTCCTTATCATTTGAATTGCGTGTTTTTATGAAGAAAAAGAAACACTTTAAATTACTACAACAAAGTAAAAGGATAACATTTAAAACCAACAGGTGCATAACAATAATGTTTGATAAGTGAAACTTGTTCAAATTAACATGAGAAAGAATTATCTCATGTTGCAAATTATATGAATTACTACTGAGTCAACTTCTGCTGCTGTCAGATGTCATTCTGTGAGAATAAACATGTTTAACCGTCTGAAGTCATCTTCAGTTATTTTCATAGAAACTCCACAGGAGTTTTAATTACCTTCATTCTGTTGTTGAAGAGTTTTCCTGACGGTTCAAAACAGCCGTTCTCTTGTTGTTTCCTTTTCAGCCAAATCATCGACTCTTCGATATTCTCTGGGTCGATGAAGATGAAGGACTGGGCTTTGGCAAACGATCTCACCACAAAAGCAGTCAGCCTGAGGAGGAAGTTAAGACGTTAAATAATAAAAATAAGATGAGAGTAAACACTGTCAGGTACATGCTTATGTTCATTTTTATTATTATGAGTGATGAAAGGGTTTTAAGAAGGAGTTACATCACATTTCATCACAATAACATGCTGATGCTTGTAAAAAATGTCCTCCAAAGTACAATCTCATCATCTACTCTCTGTGATTATAAGAGCTTGACATTAATTCATAGTCTGTATTTAAGAAGTGGATGTAGTCATCGTGATGTCACCCATTGGTTTGTGGACTGCTGTTATGAAGCCTCAAGTTCGCTGTTTTTACCGTCGCCATCTTGGATTACGGCCGTCGTGATGTTGTTTTTTTGCAAACAGTGAACAGGAAGTGACTATATCTGGTATGCGGAGGAGTGATGTAGAGACGCCGTTTATGTCTCTCCCCTAAAGCATCCCCTGCTTTATGGTCTGTTTGACTCTAAATGGAGCATCATTTACTAAATGAACATCATGCTGTATTGAAGAAGACTTGAAACTAGAGATTGAGACCATAAACTCATGTTTACAATGTTTACTGAGGGAATAAATCAAGAGAGAAGTAGAGTCATTTTCTCATAGACTTCTATACAACCAGAGGAGTCGCCCCCTGATGGACAGGAGAGAGAATGCAGCTTTAAGACATGAAGTATTGACTTCACTCTTCAGAACCTGAGGTTTCCGCCTGCATTAAAGCTTGTCAGGGATCTTTATAAGGGGACGATATATGGTGATAAACTAGAATAAATCCAGTAGTTTGAAGGATATGTTTTCACATTAATACAAAATAGATATGATAGATGAATTATGAGCTGTTTAATTTCTTAACACGAGCTCTGAGCAGATTATAATACATTATTAAAACTACTAATGACCCCAAAAATATGTTCAATCAAAGCAAGTATTTAAAAACAGTACCATATTTATTCTCCTGATCATTTCAATTGTGTGTTTTTACGCAAATAACCACGATAGATGACTATAACAAAGTAGAAGGATAAGATTTATAATTTTAGATTGATTTTATTTAATTATCAATAGGCAAGTTCCATAACTTTTGTTATTGTGCAAGTAAAACATATCATTTACTCGCCCTAGGGTCGAGTGGCTGAAAACCTTAATGTCAAGCCCTGTAAAGCTTAACTGTATTACATGTATATATAAATATTCTGATTGATCATTAATGTTCTCACCAGGTGTTCCCGGTTCCTGATCCAAATGTGCTGAAAGCGCCATCAGAATGCTTGTAGTTCAGCTGCCTCTGGTAGCCTGCAGCACAGTAGAAAACACACTTATGAGTGCAATTAACATACAGACACATTGATTTTTTATAAGTTCATGATTAGTTAATGTCTGTAAGAGGAAAAAAAACATTTTGGAGACTTGTATGCTTTGATGACAGGAAGTTAGGGGAAAGAAAAGGTGCAATGACATGCAAACAAAGTTCACCACCAGGGCCTTTAAATGGAATGATGAGCACCGTTCTGCACCAGACTGTTTGGATATTATTTAAAGACTTAAATGTTTGTTTTCTTAAGCTACATTATAAAGCGGACAGAGACTCACCGCTGGTCAGGAACTTGGTGGCCTTGTCCGTGATGGCTGAGGTCAGCTGCTGTGTGTTTCTCAGGTACTGGAGGATGTAGATGTTGGGGGCGAGGAGCGCCATGTTCTGCTCCCCACAACCGTACGGCATCCTCAGCAGCCCGTCCAGGTTGTTCAGGGCTCGACCCATAATGTCACCTGCACAAAAAAAACACTTAATCATTAAGACCGAACATGTAAGTGACCTAAGCTCTGATCTTTCTAAAGACACAGATAACAAAATGTAAAACACTTTTTTATCTTGCCAGAATTATGCATATTATGAATGCACTTTTTGGTGTTTTTTGTCACTTACTTTGGTGCTGTTGTTCAGATTTGCATCCCTATTTCCTCCAGTGAACTAAATACAATAGCTTTTTATGTTTAGCTCTGATAAACACAACCCAAAGAAACACTAGTAGTCTGTTTTCAAATGTATCTACTAAAAGGAGATAAACTCTCTTCGCTGGCTTTAAAACTCAGTTTTTCTTTTGAAAGCGTAACGGTTTGTTTGGTTACAGCAAAAATTAACCAATATGGATTATTTTGTTTACCCAGGACTGATATTGAAGCACGGGCTGATCCAGCAATCATGTTCTCGGGGAGCTCAATGTCTACTTCCTCTTTCAAAGTCTCTCCTGTGGATGGACAGAGAACAAACAGCTCAGCAATAAAACAAAGATGTAATTTTGATTTAACGGAGGGTTAGCGGATCATGTACTGAAACAGGTCGGACTAGAGAAGCTCTGCTCCTGAAGGAGGAGGAGGAGCGCTGCTGCCGGGAGCTGAGCTTCCTCCTCCCGCAGGTCGAAGTCTGCGATGAAACCGGATCTGGGTCTGTCCACGGTGGACTGGTCTCTGCTGGAGTCTGAGCTGAAGGAGTTTCTGGTGAACCTGCATGGTTTCATCTGATTTCACCAGAATCCGACCCGGTGGCTCCGATGACGAGCTTCAAGAATAACTTTATAGAAACAGACAAACAGTGTGATGGTCCATGTTTGGTGTAAAACATACTGACCTTTCGGGCAGAGCAGCCAGTTGTAGGTCTTTGACATCTCGGTTCCTTCAGCCTTGAGAGAGAAGACATTTATTTGAGACTTCCCTCTGATGGATGGGTGAACTTTCACTTTGTCATCTTGTTTTAAAGTACCGACCTTCACTATGAGAGATCTTGTGACCACATCGATGCGACCTCTCTCTGGCACTTTCACAATCTCGTTGTCACATGAAATGTGGGACGGCTGAGCCTCGGCGGTCACCGACACGCTCACGACCCCTTAAACAAAAATGAATAAACTGTTATTTTCTCACATAAGTAACAAGGGTTCCTCCACCTCAGCAGCCTGTAACCTTTTCACACCAGCGTGGGTGAAAGCTCGACTCTCACCTAAGGCTGAGGGGGCCATGGTCCAGCTCACGGTCTTGCGCTCGCCCCCGCACAAACAGGAAGTGTACTTGTCCCCAGAGAGGGGGGTGAGGGTGTATTCTAAGGAGGGAGCTGGAGCCACGTGGACCTGTTCAAGAGAGACAACATATTTTAAAACTGGACATTTATGGCAAACGATTGATCAAACTGATAGCAAACCTTGATCTTTTTGTAGCTGCATCTTGACCGTTTTTATTCCAGACAAAAGCAGACATCAAATTATTAAGAAGTTTGATAACTGACAAAGACGTTTAGAAGAACATTGGTGGCGTTAACCAAATATTTTTCATTTGATGGAACTTTTTAAACAGTGACGGAAAAAAAAGTAGAAAAATAGGCCAGATATTAATGGATAGAGTCTGAATCCTGTATCCATAGTACAGGTTTTGTCCCAATATTTATGATCCTTATTTATTTTTGTTCAAGATAAAGCAAATTAAAGATAAATTAAATTAAACAAAAAAACTGTAATATAACCTCCGAAAGACAACCAGTAAAGTATTGGTTAATCACAAATAAATAGTACAGGTAAAATAAAACCATAAACTGCATCACATCATTTAGTATATTTACAACAAACGGTGAATTTTGTGAATTGGTGGTCAAGTATTCATTTAGCTCAGTACTTTGGTTTATGACTAAAATCCCTGCAGAACCAAAGGCATACCAATCAGTCTCAGCTGTACTGCCAATAAGCAAATGTTAGCATCTTAACACACTAAACTAATGCAGCATTTCTACACCATCGTACGGCGCAGCTCTATTCAGCTTGACTCACTTTTATTTTGTTTTCCGTTAGCAAAAGTTGTACATAGTACCTGGTACATTTTTTGTCTCTATTGGTACGAGGCTCCAATGATCTGAGCCGAGACTACAAGTTGGAGTTAAAACCCAGCAGACAGCTCATTGGTCAAGATAATTAAAATATAAAAAAACGTTAATAGCAACCTCAACTTCTTTCATTCACCCAACTCAGATATTCAAAAACGGCAGTCCATGAAACTACGTTGTACACTTTACAAAGTACAGATGTTCTTTTGTTTGGTTGCCTCGTTGAAGCGGATACGGCGGCGTTGTTATGGCGATCAGCTGAGAATCCCGCCTACACTGAGGGGGGTGATATTTATAGCAGAAAAGGAAATGGAGAAAAGGACCTGGTGCCATAAATTAGTTGATTCGAGTGGAACCATGCAGTGGAAATGATGAATAAGATGGTGAACATTACAGCGGCTAAACGTCAGCATGTTAGCATTGTCAATATGAGCACGTTAGCACGCTGACGTTTAGTATTCCGTCCATGTGAAGACATCGGTTACCATGATGCAGCTGGTCATGTAGTTAAAGATGGTCGCCTTCAGTTCAAAGTGCTCCCCCGGATGATGGAGTAGGGCATAGTGAGCTCCAGGAAGAAGGGCTGGAAGACGGTGATCTTTTTACGGGGAGCCAAGCCGAAACCCTGAGGGGACAGACAGAAAGCCTCCGTCTCCCAGGTGGTGATGGTGTCTGGGACGGTGAGGGACACGTCCTTCGTTCCAGAGTCTCTGAATCAGCAAAAACACATTCATTGAACTTGAAAATCAGACTTCCATGATTCAGATTAGTCAAAGAACAACAATCTGAGTGGATGATTAAAGCGGAATAGCACTAAAAACAATGGCATATTATCCTTAATGTGACCTAAAAATAAGGTGTAAATCTGAAATTGTTTCATAGGCTGCATTCATAGGCTGCAGACAGAGACTCAAAAACTTACTGAAAAAGTAATTCCGGAAATATAATGAGGAGATATTCATCTGCAAGTTCACCAAAGTTTTCCCAAAGACTGTACATAAGAAGTGGACTTAGTCGTCGACACATCACTAATTGGTTTGCGGACGTTTTGAAGCCTTGAGTTCTGCATTTTTGTTGTCGCCATCTTGTTTTTTTCCAGTGAACAGGAAGTGACCATATTTGGACTGAGGAGGAGTGACGTCGAGACGCCGTATACGTTCTGGTCTCAATCTCTAGTAAATTATGGTCCATTTAGAGTCAAATAGACCCTAAATCAGGGTCTGCTTTAGGGCGGGGCTACACACTGATTGACAGGTCTCTCTACCACGGCGTAGTCTGGTCTAGAAGTGGTTTGTGTTTCCATCTTACAACTTTAACTCTTTCTCAGTGTTTTTTTCACTTTATCAAAGATAATTGTAACATTTTGATCGTAAAAATATCTTATTCAGAGATTAGTTATATTTAGCTTCACCCTCTTGTGTAACAAAAAAACAAGATGGCGACGGTCAAAAGGCCCCAACCGGGGTTTCAAAACTGCAGTCCACAAACCAATGGGTGACGTCCACTTCTTATACACAGTGTATGTCAGAGACTGAGCTCTGGTGGCGTGTGCTGTTCACTACATAGAAAGCAGAGCTTCTTTATTTATATCAATATTGAAAATTATACTGTTGGGTTTTCTAAATACGCTGGTAAACTGTTATACCACCCAAACCTAACTAAAACACTTTCCTAAGCGTCAAAAACATCGAAAAATTACTCTTTGATCGATCAGGTTAAATAAAAAGCAGTGTCTGTAAATTATTTTAATGCTGTTCATGTGTAGGAAGACAGCAGGAAGTCTAAGAGAAGGACTGTGGTGCAAAAACTCACCCGACTTCCACCAGGTCCCATATCCAGGTCTCAGGGAAGAAAGTGCGGACCGTCTCTATTGGTGAATTATCAGGTGCTGCACCTCCCGGAGAACCAGCCATCCCCAATTGTGGTGAGCTCATTCTTCTTCCGCTGGGATCATCGTAATACCTGCCGCCACCACCACCGCCACCTGAAAATAAAGCAGATCATCAGAATAAGGGAAACCTTTTTGTTTTAAAGCTGGTAAATATTCAGCAAGGTGGCACTTAAGAGAGCAAAGAGTAAAAACGAATCAAGTCACCATAGCCGTGGCCCTGGTGGTATTCTCTTCCTTTGTACTTGAGGCACGAAGGCACTCGGATAGCCAGGTTTGTCACCATCTTCATCCCCACATTCTAGATAATACAACAACACACAGGCATCACTGAGATGTGCAAAAACAAAACTCAGTAGAACAAACAATGTAAAGCTCTTGTGCATTCATGTTAGTGCAGGAAGTACCTTGAAAACGCTATGAGCATCCTTTTGCTCATCGGGGGACGGCAAAACGTATCTTCTCGGTCTCACGTGCAAACATTCAAAGGAATCTTGAGCCTTGTATGGAATGTAAGAGGTTTTTTTGACGGGCAATAGGTCAAAAATCTGAAAGAAGAGGTATAGTTCAAAGATATAAATAAAATGTTTGTTATATAAAGATCTGACAATTTGGGGAACTTTTTGGATTTAAGGGCTGTGTCTTTTGTATTGAAACGTGGCTGTAACGTTTATTTGTCAAAACAATGCCTTTATCCTTAAGGCAGACTCTTCATATCCCCACATGTGATATTAACTTTTTACATTTTCAGAATGTATGATGGACAACTGGTAGAGGTAGAACAGGAAGACAGATTGACCGCAGAGTAAAAACTGGTGACGTTAACTGTGTAAAGCAGCGACCTTCTCTGCTTCCAGAGTCTTCCCCGGCTCCTTGATGAGGACGCTCTGGTCGATGGCGCTCACACCACACAGAGAGTCGGGCTGCGCCGTCACCTGCAGGATGGTCTGCTCTCCAGGGACAGCCGAGGACGGAGCAAACTCCAGTGACACCTGAGACAAACACGCAAAAAAAAGACACATTTAGTGTATACTTCCTTGTTCATGATTATGTGGATAAAATACAAATTGTTTTCATGGGATACGACTGAATTAGGACGCATTATGTCTGTAAGTATAGCTATGAATGCTGGATGAGAGCAGCCTGTGTTGTTTGTGGCTGTGTGTGAATATGACCAGCAAAATACGGGACATATGAAACTGATCGGGTGAAAACCAGCCCGTTTCGATCTGCAGCCGATCGACCGGTGTATGTTTAAGCTCTAGCTGGCAGCATGGTTTTAGTCAAAATTCATACCGGTGTTATTTCTATATCTTCAACCCCAAAGTGTGAGTCACTGCTACCGCAAGAGGACATTGAACATGAAGCAATAAATGGGCTACTAAAAAACTACGCAATTTGCAGCAGCAGTATGACAGATTATCCGTGGACAGACAATCTCACTCACACGTGCAATTTAGGGCATGATCCTCCTCGTGGCGATAATAATAAATTAACATAACTTAAAAGTCTGTCTCTGATTTTGAACTGATTTAATTATTTTTCTCGATATACTGTTACTTATTGATATTTTTAAATAATGACCGCTTTGATTGCACGCCTACATCTGATGAGCACGGCGACGTCTTCAGCTCACACTGACCTTGTGACCGAAGCATTTCTCGACGGAGAACTCAGCGCTGTTGGCGATCACATTCTCACTGGGGAGGACGGCGTAAGCCACAACTTGGATGACTGGTGACATCTCCGGGGACACTTTCAGCTTGAAGGACACCTCGCCCTCATTCACTGAAACAACAAAAAAACAACTGGTATCAACCACAATCGCCTCTCACATGTCACAATTTTATCATTAAAAACGGAAATATTTGCTAACTTAAAGGGTCATTTTATTCTTTGCTCACATGACATTTCTTGCACTTCGACCCGTTGAAGTCCTTGCTCGACGATAGCTCCTCGGGATAAGACCTGCAAACAATGAATAATGTAGAAAAACCTCATTTAAGAGCAGATTAGAGCGGTCTGATGTTCTCATGTGTGGTTGTTTGCCATGTTATTCAACGACAAAACAGTGTGTAACATTTAGGGGGATTTATTGGAAGCAAACAATATTCATAACTATGTTTTAATCAGTGTATAATGACCTGAAACTAAGAATCGTCATTTATTTTTGGCTTAGAAAAAGCCATTTATATCTACATAGGGAGTGGGTCTTCTTCCATGGAGTCCACCATCTTGTTTTTAAGTGTGTTCCTTTGAGCCAGATGTCAGTTATCTGATGTAAAAGTCATTATAAAACCATCTTTGTCGTGTCTGGAAGAAAACCGGTAAGAGATATTTCACTCACCACATACATCACATCCACAGAGCCCTGGGCCTCTCCTACCACAGTGTATTGGATGGAGAAGTCTTCTTCTTTGTCACATGGAAGTGGATCATTCTTCTTCTTCACCTCCAGGGAGCTGATTGTTTTAGTATGTAGAGTCGAGACTTGGGCCAGTGACACGGAGTGCTTTCCACGCTCATAGAACGCCGTTCTGTAATCAGGGAAGTCTAATGTAGGCGAGCTGCTAACCTAGATAGCAGAAAAATAAAGTCTATAAAGGAGCACATGGAGGTAGAAACAAGTTTTGAAAGGTTTTTACAGCCAAAGTGAATGTTAACGTTTAGATGGAAGAAGTCCAGCCCCTTCCACTGGACCACTACGGGACCATATTTCTGAAAAAATATGAATGGTAGTCAACGGGGAAACATAAATAATAATCTAATCCTATTTGATTTTTCATAAATTACACATGTGACGTTTGTCAATTGAAAGATAATTTTGCACGTCAAGAAAGTTGCATTTTGTCGTAAAACTTTTGAAGTGGAATACGATTAAAATGTGTATTTAGATAGGCGACACGCCCAAAACAGTTTTTTTTTACGTCTCTCTCTGAAGCTACGATTCCCGGGTGTTTAGCAGGTCAGATAATGTTACATTTGGTAAGATAACATTACATTTGGAACATAGCTAAGTTAGCTAGCTAGCAGGTAAGATAACATTACATTTGGAACATAGCTAAGTTAGAAAGCTAGCAGGAAGATAACGTTACATTTGGAACATAGCTAAGTTAGAAAGCTAGCAGGAAGATAACGTTACATTTGGAACCTTGTTTTGGAGCAATCCAAGCTAACGGCCATGTTAATGTTGGTGAAGAACATTGTATAAGACAAGAGATGTAGTTCACTGAGCGTACAAAAATATCATATGTGTAATTACTGGCACAGTTGAAACAGGATCATAAAAATGATTTGTGTCTTGCCGTTCATATTTATTTTTACAAATTAGGTCCCATAGGTGACACCGGAAGGGGCGGACCTTTTGCCTCTCTATTTGCATTGCAAACAGTTCCAATATGGCTACTTGCCACGATGGCGGCACCTTGCACCATATTGAGATCCAGTGTAGTGCTACTTCTTACTTACGTGGAGTTGGATGTCCCCATTAAGTTCAGCCGTGCTGAATGAAAAAGTGGCGACACCATCGCTGTTAGTTGTGAGATTCTGTATCCGCCGTGCTGACCAGGTTTGACCCTCAAACAGGTACAGCGGCATGTCGGTAATGGGTGTGTCGTTGTGATGAACCGCTTTAACCTGTTTGAAGCACAGAGTCGTATCACCGAGAATGCACCGCGTCTAAAATCACGCTGTAGAAGTGAGGACCACATGCTCTTACTTTTCCCTCCACGTTTGATCCTGCTTCATAAATCGTGGGCGTTTCGGTGAATGACAGCTTTCCAATGACATATGAAATCGATATTTTCATCTCTTGTTCACGTGAGATACCTGTACCAGAAGCCTCCATGTTACAACAACTGTTTCATTACATGAATTTTCTCTTTCCCAAAAATAAATATGATATAGAATATTATATGCCTTGCCTGTGCCCTCCTCTTCCACTTTGGTCCTGAGCCGCAGTTCATCTCGCAAGGCCTTTTGCGCAATTTTTGTAAAAGATGACATTGTGAAGATAAATGTGGCGCAGCCTTTGTTGTCCGCCTAGAAAGAACAATGAAATAAGATAAAAAACAATTAATTAAAATTAAGGGGCATTTCAAACGTCCCCCATTCAATACCCTTATTACGTCATTCAAAGTTTTAAAACCGGCCAAGGAACTCACTTACATTTGTTCAGCTTTGTCAGTTCAAACAATAAAGTTAAAGCATAATAATGTTCATTTTTACCAACTTAAGCTTACACATGTAAAGTTTAGGAGATGCGTCACTCTCTGTGTGTCATGTATGTATATAAAACACAGGCAGCTTTGAAGCCTTGAGCTCATCATTTTGGACGTTGCCATGTTGTTTTTTTAGCAACCAATGAACAGGAAGTGACCATATTAGGACTGAAGAGGAGTGATGTAGAGACGCCGTATACGTCCCTGGTAGAGACCTGTCAATCACTGTGTAGCCCCGCCATAAAGCATCCCCTGCTTTATGGTCTATTTAACTCTAAATTGACCATAATTTACTAAATGAACATCATGCTGTATTAAAGAAGACTTGAAACTAGAGATTGAGACCATAAACTCATGTTTACAGTGTTTACTGAGGGAATAAATCAAGAGAGAAGTAGAGTCATTTTCTCATAGACTTCTATACAACCAGAGGAGTCGCCCCCTGATGGACAGTAGAGAGAATGCAGCTTTAAGACACGAAGCTTTGACTTCACTTCTCAGAACTGGACGTTGTCATCTGGGTATACCCTTTATTGCGCTTTTTTTCAGCAGAGATGAGACTGTCGCTATAGCAACCTTACCTGCTTTGTCTCGACGTGGCATGGGGCGATTACATCAGGGACTCCCTCCGGATGATCAGGGGAGTATTGACGACTTATCCCAATGTAGTAACTTAGAGGTCGGCACATCTCGACTTCAACACTGCCTGGAACAGGCTGTCCGAAAGTATACCTAATGAGATGGACATAGAAATAAAAACATTTATTCACTCATCAAACTTGACCTGTTTTCGATTATTTAGTGTAATGAGCAAAAGAGCGATTTACTTACGTTGCACATACTTCAGCTTTGATTTCCTCCTGATCAATACTTACTTCAGAGGATGCATCTATTTTTATTTCAAATTTAGGCAAAACTGTGGGAAAAGTGGTTATTAGAATTCTTGCTTTATTTCAAATGGATTGAAATGGAAGGTTGAAAAGAAAAGGAACTTACCGTACTTCTCTACCTTGAAGGTGTGATGTATTTTATCAGACCCGATCGTCACAATAACTTGGTAGGTCCCTTCACGGGCCTCAGAGTTCAAGGCGTATGAAAGCTGCAATATCCTACCATTGGACGTTTCATTGAGCCACTGTCCAATCCGGTTGTGTTGAGCATCCTGTCAAATAAAGTAAATGTGAAGAACAAATTTATGACAAACATAAGAACCTCATGTACGGGAAGGCATGTTTCTTCTTCTCCTTCAACGATTTGGGAAATGATACTAGTCACTTGATGTTTTTAAGAGATCAACATGCTGAATTTCTAAAGACAAATAAGTTAACTTGACCATGTTGAGTTAAGGTATTCATATATGAATCAAAGTTTAAAAAAAAAAAAACTTCCATTCAAATGTATTGTGTATTCAAGTGTGTTTGTTAGTCTTACCTCAATTTCGATGATATTGTACTGCAAAAAACAAAAAAAAGAAATAGGGAGATTTGTTAAATGACAAGCTGGTTGAGTCCTAATGAGTTCAGTTTAATATGAAACATTTTTCAAAAAGAAACCAGTGGTGTTTTCAAATCTACAGAGATTTACTGCGAACAGAGACTTCAGCTCTTAGGCTATAATCATGATTTGAAAATATAAAACATGTGACACATTAACATAAAAAGTCATTAGAGTATATATCATTCAGGTTTAGTTTTCTTTATGGAATAAAAGTACAGTTTCACTGTAATTACTGATTAAAAATGGATTATGTGTGCCAAAGAAATTAGAACATTTTGCAGCTAAAATGTTTGAAGACCTTGAACGCAGCACAGGTAGGTTTACATAAGGGGTTGTGGTTGTTCTATTGACCCACAGCTTCATGTTTAGAAACATAGCTCTGTTTAAACAGATACTGATGTCGATCACTTCATTACATAACTTTAAAAACCTGCACCGTTATCTAACAGTATCACTAACCACTGGTTTCGTGAATGGAATCTAAATAAAGGAAAAAGACTCTCACCAGCCGATCAGCACGCCTCAACTTGGAGTCCAGTGTGACGACTCTGAAATGCACTGAGAGAAATAAAGAGACATTATTCAACATGAAGCTTTAACAGCTCTTCTACAGCTGTGGTAAACATCCAAACGGGCTAGTAAAACTGCTCAGAAATGATAAGATTGTAACTTAATCAGTGGAAAACCTCCATTTCAGCTCAACTTCCATTATTAGTTCTCAGTATCTAACAATCTGGTAACAGCCTTGGATTTCAAAATAAATTGGTGGAGGATCTTTTTATACAAAAAATGGTGATTAAAAGTAAGCTAGCTCACACTATAACTATTTATAATTAATATTGCAAAAAAGTGTAACATAACTAATATGATATCTAAAATGTGGGGATCAGTGCTCCTGACTGGTGCAGCAGGAAAACAGCTAACATTTCATATGCCAACATAACTTTTTATGAACTTAATGTGACTTTTTCATACATGCTAATGTAACTTTTACCTTATAAACTAATGTTACTTTTTCATATATGCTGATGTTACTTTTTTCGTATATGCTAATGATACTTTTTCATGTATGCTAGCATCACTTTTTCCATATGAGCAAGTTACTGTTTTTTATATGCTTATGTATTTTTTAAATATATGCTAATGTTACTTTTTCATAATACTTACATAACCTTTTTATATATGGCAATATTACTTATGTCTATATGCTAACTTAACTTTTCTTCACATGTGCTGTTAGTTTTTCATACATGCTACCATATATTTCTCCACATGAGCTAGTTATCTTTTTTATATGCATATGTATTTTTAAAATTTTAAGCTAATGTTACTTTTTTATTAATGCAAATGTAACTTTTTTCATATATGCCAATGTACATATATGCTAACTTAACTTTTCTTTACATGTGCTATGTTAGTTTTTCATATATACTAAAATATATATGCAAACATAACTTTTTCACATCAGCTAATGTTGCTTTGTCATATATGCTAATGTGATTTTTTTCTCATTAGTACAACGCATTTTTTTCATATAAGCTAGCGTAACTTTTGACATAAGTGCTTATGTAACTTTCCATATAAACTTATGTTACTTTTTCAAATATGGTGACGTAATTTTTTCATATAAGCTATCGTTTACTTTTCATACATGTAACCTAGATTTTTTATCTAAGATAATTATATTTTTTCATATACGCTAGTTACTTTTTCAATATAGGCTAATGTTACTTTTTCAATATAGGCTAATGTTACTTTTTCAATATAGGCTAATGTTACTTTTTCAATATAGGCTAATGTTACTTTTTCAATATAGGCTAATGTTACTTTTTCAACTATGCTAATGCAACTTTTCCATTAGCATAACTGTTTTCATACGTGTTCACAAAAGTTTTCCATGCCAACGTATTGTTTCTAAGCTTCTGTGGTTTTAACCCATATTGCCTGTTGACATTCTGGGGCCCAATAAATTAATTTCTCACTACCTGCGAAGGTTAATGTTGACATGTAACATAGACTAAAAAAGTTTCAGGAAAGCAAGGATGACTGGAAGCAATGTGCATTATTTTCTTCCCTTTGTTGCAGTCACATCTCAATTATTTGTAAATGGGAAATCTCTCTATATACAGTTATATATACAGGTACCATATTGTAAACAACATCATAGGACATCAACCCAAGGTTACCTGTTTGGCCAGGTAGGTAGATTGGTTTATCTGATTGGACGAATGTCATTGGATGGTAGACTTTGATCAGGACTTTCCTGACTTCCTTTGAGTAAAAAGTGTCTCCTCGTACCTCCACCTCAAAATTCTGCACCTCTTCATTCTCCACTACAGGAACCTGTAACAGAAATATATTTTATAGACACTGTGAGAAACAATTGCTATCTTACTGAAAAGTATTCATGAATAATTAACTTTTTTGTGTGATTTTTGTTACAAAAAGTGAGTGTGTGTGTAATGTATATTACGTATTACGTAATTTTTTGTTTAACTTTTTTCACACATGTTCACGACAACACACAATTAATTCCTCACTACCTGTGTTTGGTTTTGTACGTGTTATGTAATCCTATTAAAGTTCTAATGTGGTATTTTAATCAACACATTTTCAATGATTTGTGTGGAAATGAGCAAGTGAATAAAATCTTGAGCTCACCTTAAACTGAGTGCAGGTATGAAAGTCAGTACTGGACATCTGTGTGAGGAGGGTTGTATTCTCCTCTGGGGACTTCAGAGTGATGGTCATGACCAGAGTCTCGTTGGGCTGCAGGAGACTCGCACAGAATTTGGTGTCAGCTCCGGCTTCAAGGGTCGCAGGAATGGCGACCATGTAGTGCCTACAACCACAGAAACAAACAGTAGAGCTCTCACTGGATCTGGCATGGACGAAACTCCAACCGGCAGGAAAAAAAGAAATTCCCCAAGATTCATGTTCAATTAATTCAACCACTGGCTTATTATTTTTCTCAGG
Source organism: Anoplopoma fimbria (assembly GCF_027596085.1). NCBI lineage: Eukaryota > Metazoa > Chordata > Actinopteri > Perciformes > Anoplopomatidae > Anoplopoma > Anoplopoma fimbria. The sequence continues at coordinate 397 of NW_026551453.1, read as the reverse complement.
GAAACTTACGGTCCCGCCACTGCTCTGCCCACACACATCCAGCTGAAGAAAACACACAGTGTCCATGTCCACATCTGAATCCCAGGACGACCCATGGCTGACTGAGATGATCCTGGGTAAGACGATCCTGAGTCAGCATCTGTTATATAGCCTTTATATAGAGAAACCCACCCCCGCTTCACACACACCCACACACCCACACACTCACTTATAACGCAATCCTTCTATTTGAATTCCAGGTATCCAGTAAGTCAATCATTTATAGACTGACTGCAATTTCAAGGATTAAATTGGGTAAGGGTCGGGATTCAGATAGTTGGTCATTCCAGCTATAATAATAAAAAAATATTTTCTCTCCAGAATATTTCTCCTATTGTACTTTCTCAATTTAGGATGT
>NW_026551452.1:0-730 GCF_027596085.1 Anoplopoma fimbria | reverse complement strand
TTATTTATATCTGAAACTTACTTAACTTCCCAAAACTCCAGGAATATCATACAATAATATGCAACCTTGGAGTCATGTTTGACAGCAACCTCTCCTTTGAACCCCATGTCAATCAAATCACCAGAACTGCCTTTTTCCATCTCAAAAACATTGCACATCTCCGCCCGTCACTCTCCCTACCTGCTGCTGAAACCCTGATCCATGCCTTCATCACCTCCAGAATCGACTACTGCAACAGCATTCTTCATGGCACATCAACCAAAGTCCTAAATAAACTCCAATACATCCAGAACTCTGCTGCTCATCTGCTCACCCACTCGCTGTGATCACATCAACCCTGTTCTTCAGAAACTCCACTGGCTTCCCGTCCCACAACGGATCCAGTACAAAGTCCTGCTCCTCACCAACAAAGCCCTCCATAATCAGGCCCCCTCCTACCTCACCGACCTGCTCCATCACCACACTCCGTCCCGTCAGCTACGCTCCTCTGATGCCAACCTCCTATCTCTGCCAGTCAGGACCAAGCACCGGACATGGGGCGACAGAGCATTCTCAATAGCTGCCACCTCACTCTGGAACTCTCTCCCCAAACACATCCGAGACTGCAATAATCTTTCAATGTTCAAATCAGAAATCAAAACTCACCTCTTCAAAACTGCTTTTAATGTCTGACTAATGCTGTGTGTTTTAAGTTTTTAGTGTGTAGCTTTTAAATGCTGTTTTTAAATGT
>NW_026551451.1:0-1462 GCF_027596085.1 Anoplopoma fimbria | reverse complement strand
TGTCAAAGTGAAAACAGATTTTTACAAACTAATGTCAATTAAAAAGAAATAAGTGTTTGCATAAATATTCACCCCCTTCAGATCAGTATTTAGTAGATGCACCTTTGGCTGCAATCACAGCACTGAGTCTGTGTGGATATGTCTCAATCAGGCTGGCACATCTGGACACTGCAATTTTTCTCCATTCTTCCTTTCAAAACAGCTCAAGCTCTGTCAGGTTGCGCGGGGATCAGGCGTGAACAGCTCTTTTCAAGTCCAGCCACAAATTCTCGATTGGATTGAGATCTGGGCTTTGAATTGGCCACTCCAGAACATTCACCTTGTTGTCTTTGAACCATTTCTGCGTAGCTTTTGCTGTAAGCTTGGAGTTGTTGTTTTGCTGGAAAATAAATCTTCTCCCAAATCTTAGTACTCTTGCAGACTGAGTCAGATTATCCTCCAGGATTTGGCGATATTTTTCTGCATTCATGTTCCCCTCTACCTTTACAAGCCTTCCAGGGCTGCTGAGAAGCATCCCCAGAGCATGATGCTGCCACCACCATGCTTCACAGTGGAGATGGTGCGTTTTTCGTGCAGTGTTTGGTGTTCGCCAAACATAGCGTCTAGTCTGATGGCCAAAAAGCTCCATTTTTGTCTCATCAGACCAAAGAACCTTCTTCCAATTGACCTTGGAGTCTCCCACATGCCTTTGGGAGAATTCCAGGTGAGATTTTGAGCTTTTTTCAACAGTGGCTTTCTCTTTGCCACTCTCCCATACAGCTTCGACTGGTGAAGAACCCGGGCAACAGTTGTATGTACAGTCTCTCCCATCTGAGCCACTGAAGCTTTTAACTCCTTCAGATTGGTCATAGGGGTCTTGGTGGCCTCCCTCACCAGTCTTCTTCTTGCCCGGTCACTCAGTTTGTGAGGACGGCCAGCTCTAGGCAGATTTAAACAAGTGCCATACTCCTTCCATTTCTTAATGATGGATTTAACTGAACTCCGTGGGATTTTTGTAGCCATCTCCTGACTTATACTTTTCAATGATCTTTTCTCTGAGTTGCTTGGAGTGTTCTTTTGTCTTCTTGTTGCAATTGTAGCAGGAATACTGATGAACCAGAGACTGGACCTCCCAGACACAGGTGTTTTTATACTACAATCACTTATCACATCAACTGCACTCAGGTGATCTCCATTTCACTAATTGTGACACTGCTGGCATCAACTAGCTGGACCTCTGTTGAATTAGGTCAGTCACTTTAAAGGGGGTGAATATTTATGCAAACACTTATTTTACACTATATATTTTTAATTAATTGACATTAGTTTGTAAAAATCTGTTTTTCACTTTGACATGAAAGAAGCTTTTTTTGCAATTTCTTGTCAAAAAAGCCAAATTATATTGGACTAAGATTTCATGTATAAAAGCAACAAAAGGGGAAACATCCAAGGGGGTGAATACTTTTTATAGGCATTGTATATA
>NW_026551450.1:0-2721 GCF_027596085.1 Anoplopoma fimbria | reverse complement strand
GGGCCCGAGCACTGACATCGCCGGGCTGCGAATTCCCTTTTGAAACTGTAATGTTTTTTCTTATTAGGGCCCGAGCACTGACGTAGTCAGAGCGGAGGACCTATTGTTCTTCGAATGTATTTGGCGTCTTTCAACAGGGAAAAGAGGTGCTTGGAATCAACGTACACTCTTGAAATTTCGCAAATCAATCTGACTCGGAGAAAAATTTTGGGGTGTCGGGCTGAGGTTGGAGTAATTGGCTCGATAGCGCCCCCTTTTGACTATCCCCAATGCTGCGTTTCACCTAGCTGCGTGAAATTTGGTAGGTATATGTAACATAATGGGACGTACAAAATATACCTAGAAATTTAATCCGATTTAGTATGATATTAAGAACTTTACAGTCAAATGTTTTTTTTTTTTCCATATTTCACATATTTGATGAGACTCCGGGCCTGAAGACATATACAGTCCAATTTTGAATGGTAGTCATAGCGCCATTTTGTATGAATTTATTTAGTATTTTTTGCCATTTCCAGGCGCTAAACTTTAACGAACTCCTCCGAGGGAATTCATCAGATCCACTTCAAATTTGGTCAGTACATCTAAAGACCTTAGTGATTAAAAGTTATCAAAAGTTTGTTGTTTCGCGGAACGCCGTTACCGTGGTGACACATTGTTCGCCATGAAAACGAAGGTGTTTTTAAAGGTCTAAAAATCCTTGAAACATAATCAGTTGCCTGATATGATTGTAATGCATCAGAGTGGCAAGTCGACTCGACAGCGCCCCCTACAAAATTTCGATTTTGAAAGGCCACGGCCCTCATCCCGTATGTCCGATTGACTTGAAATTCTACACACATATTATATATATATATATATATATATATTTTGGATTTTTTAAAATTATTTTATATTTACTGTGTTAATACTTGTTTTGATCTTGTTTTTTACTCTAGCTGTGTTCCGATACAGCGGCTGCATCCTTCGGAGGGTGTATTTGTAGACCGATTGCATCACAGCGAAAAATGCAGCCAACTTTTCCCAGATTCGGAGGATACAACTGATGGATCCTTCACGGCCCATGATTCATTGCGTGCCGGCGAAGTTTATTTATTTTTTTTTTTTTTTTTTTTTTTTTTTAATGACATGGCGACTAGTGGACCAGCAGCGGGATAATTCACATTTAAATGTAATTATTGGGTTTTAACTCACGTGAATATCTACAGATACAAGTGTTAAAACTAAAAATAAGGGACCTGATCAGATCACACTTATGTTAAAATGATCGGTTAACTTACGTGACGCTATTAACTAACAAGCTAATGCTACCGAGAGCCGCTGCGCTATTTATAGCAACACGTCTATTTTAATCTTTTAACTTAGCTTTACCTCTTTTATACTCTTTCATGACACCCGCAGCTGGTTTCTAGGAGATGGGAGCGGCAAAATGGTGGGGGCGCGAAAAGCTGCTGACTCGAACAGGAAATCCTCTGTCGACCAGACCTCGGTTGAGCCTTCGCGGTATTCAAAGGACCCGGCCTACGTAGACCGCGAAGGCTGGTTCCTCCGAAGGCTGCAGCCGCTGGATTGGGACACAGCTTATGTCTCTAGTTTGCAGTATCCTCTCTGCTGGTGTAATCCTTAAAATGTCCCCACTGTGGGACTAATAAAGGATTATCTTATTTTATCTTATCTTATCTTATGTGACAAACAGCATCCGATTTAAAAGATGTGGTCTACAGTTATAGAAACAAAATAATGTGTTTTCTGTGTTCACTTTGGCTTTATCGTGGATACAGGAAGTATTGGAATTTTTGCTGAACATAATTTCCAGCGTCAGGCACTCCACACAACAAAAATATATCCAACTATTGGACGCGGTGTCCGATTGTCCCAAGTGTTCGCCGCCTCTTAAGCCCGCGTCCCGCCAGTACCCCGACGTGCACGCAATGCGAGGGTCCGATCATCTTATCATCATATTATTTTTATTATTGTGAGTGATAAAAGGGATTTTAAGAAGGAGTAACATCTCATTTCATCACAATAATATGCTGATGTTTGTAAAAATGTGCTCCAATATGTAATCTCATCATCTACTCTCTATACACACTATGAGTATAAAAGCAGGGTATATAAGAAGTAGACGTAGTCATCGTGACATTACTCATAACGACATTGTTCAATGACGTTATGAAGCCTTGAGTTCTGCGTTTTTACCGTCGCCATCTTGGATAATGGCCATCGCCATGTTGTTGTTTTGCAACCAGTGAACAGGAAGTGACCATATATGGACTGAGGAGGAGTGACGTAGAGACGCCGTACACGTCTCTGGTGTCGACCTGTCAATCAGTGTGTAGCCCCGCCCTAAAGCATCCCCTGCTTTATGGTCTGTTTGACTCTAAATGGAGCATCATTTACTAAATGAACATCATGCTGTATTGAAGAAGACTTGAAACTAGAGATTGAGACCATAAACTCATGTTTACAATGTTTACTGAGGGAATAAATCAAGAGAGAAGTAGAGTCATTTTCTCATAGACTTCTATACGACCAGAGGAGTCGCCCCCTGGTGGACAGGAGAGAGAATGCAGCTTTAACACATGAAGTATTGACTTCACTTTCCAGAAGCATAGGTTTCCACCTGCATTAAAGCTCGTTAGGATTTTTTATAAGGGGATGATATATGATGATAAACTTGAATAAATCCATTAGTTTGAAGGAGATGTGTGATATTAATAT
>NW_026551449.1:0-2624 GCF_027596085.1 Anoplopoma fimbria | reverse complement strand
ATTATTTTGGATGATTACAAAGAAATTACATCATATATGTATGTTTGTTTTTTAATAACATTTGGATCCACCAATTTGCCTGGATGGACACATGGAATAAAATGATTATTGGCTATTGTAACACTCCAAGGTAGGTATAGTTTGCTAGATGAATATGCTTAACTCTTGGCTAGTATCAGATGGTTATACAAGTATAACTACAAAGCCTTAAGGAATGAATGTCAGCAGAGAAAGACCACACAATAAAGAAACTGGAATCAGAGGGTAGAATTAGTATGAACAATATATTAGAAATGAACAGAACAGAACATACGATGGGGTGTGAACATCAGTGGTATCAGTAGTGTTGCATGCTGGGTGTGTGATTGTTTGTGTGTGTAGGGGTGCTGAAGGTGCATAACAAAACAGTAAGTTACATAACAGAACCTAAACTCGGAACTCTGTCAGCCCAGGTTCTTTAAGGTCATAAATAAATAAATATATATATATGGTTATAAATAAATATATATATATATATGGATATAAAAAACAATATCAGTATACTCCATACTATAACAGTTTTATTATAAGCCCACTACATGAGTAGTTTTTGCAGCAGCTCACTCTTTTCTGCAACACCGTCAATGATTTTCTCACTGTCCAGCATCTGCAAAACATCTGTTTGGAAGATCAACATAAAAGAGCTGGGCCTCATGGGTTGAGCGCATGCATGAACTGGGTGCCGCTGGTTGCGTGTATGTATGCAAATCCAAATTCTCTACCAATCCGCACAGCTGAGAACACTTCGGCTGTGTAAGAACCAATTTAGAGGTGTTTATTAATAAGGTGGAGATCTTTTCTTACTTTGGACTTCCGAAGTCTGTAAAACACATATTAGAAGACACTTAAAAAAAAAATCGAAAAATAGTCACCATGAGTGTGAAGACCGATTGCGAGTAGCAGTATAAAAGCAGTCAGTGCGATTACATAGGTATAGCTCTTGGAGAAAATTACGCTTGTGCCGCTGTCTTAACCATTGTAGGGCTGATGCGATGATGGGCGTGGGCCGGTACATAATAGCGATGGGCCGGAGGGTTTATATTTTGGGCCATCGGCCCACCGGGATGTCCCGGTATTCCCGATGGCCGTTTAGCACTTTAAATTGATGTCTGGAGGCTGCTAAAATTGTTAAACCTGTCTCAAGTTCAAGACCTTTTAAACTGTAGATAATCTAAAGCAAAATCATTGTCATACCTAAAGTTTTGGGCTCTTTGGTTCTTTAATGCAACATTATAACACTGCTTTATTAATGCTTCTCCTTGGGACTGGTGCATGACTATCAAATAAATATATCTCAGACATCTCTGAGTTGGTGTGTTTCTCGCCACCACTATTTATAGCTTGTTGTTTTTTGTATCTGTTGCACTAGAAGGCACAGTTTCTGGCCATGTCTATTCAATCAAATGTTGTTTGCAGTTCCATTAGCATTGTTATTTTCAGAGAAGCTTTTACTCGAATAGCTCCACTTTCCACTTTTCAAGGCGTGGCTGTTTTCTAATTTCTCTTTGGGGAGGAGATCCAGGAAATGAAAACATAATCTCACCAGTATACATTAGTCCTAATGCACTCACGACTAGAACCCATTTAATTTCCAGTTACAAGATTTAGCGCGGCCTGCAGGTTGAACGAGCCAAGCACAGAGTGATGATTGTTGTAGATATTGTGATTTTTTGAAAGAATCTGTTGAGACAAGATGAAAATGAGTGAGTAGATTGGTAGACTGGAAGGTACACATTCAAAAGCAGTTCCCAAATATGCCATTTTGAGGAGCAAATGTTTATAACCCGCAAATATCACAGGTTTATCAGCATAATCATACGTAACAGCTGTTTTTCTGTTGGAGCAGCAAAAGAAAAGAGAGTCACATGGGAGATAAAGGCCCAATTCCAGTTCCAGCATCGTTTTTTAAATGATTTCCATCCATACTAACATGCATGAAAACAAATCACATGGCTATTCGTGTACACTGGGAATGTGGGTACCAGTGTAAACAGGAAGTAAACTGGTTGCTTAGTTACAGAAAATAAAACAGAGAATTATTGTGCTCTTTAATATTAAAAGGCTGTGCTTGATACTTAAGTTCTTACTTTATAATCTTCCTCTATATCCTAAAAAGGACAGAAAGTTTTTCTTTTCAGGTCTTACTCTGTCTCTCTGTCTCAAACACATTGAATTCACTTTTAAATGTCCACTTACAAATCTTAATTTTACTAGATCATGGTTCTAAATCTGGTCCACATAGTCTCTTATTAGTTTCCTCTGTTTCATTGTTGTCTGTTCTCTCACTCATAGCTCTGTTGGTGGTCCCTGTTACTGGAGAGTATTTATGCTTTTGTTCCTTTACAGTTTCTTTGTGAACTTCACAATAGTCGTGCAGAACAAAAAAAGCATTGATTCCGAAAAGGAAAAGTCCTCTGTTTTTCTGTCAATCGCCCTCCTCAAAGCCTCAAACCGTGACGTCAAACATAACGCCGCATGACATGTCACTCACTAATCGCTCCAATAACAGCTACTTCCTCCTCGCAGTAGTAATATTCTAAAACGCAGAATTTAACTGCACAACAGCTGCTAGTAAAGACAAAAAG
>NW_026551448.1:0-43002 GCF_027596085.1 Anoplopoma fimbria | reverse complement strand
GCACATAGTATATAATCCTGCGGGCTTCTTCTTCTTATTCTCCATCTTCTGTACAAAAGTTTGCCACGTATCTCCTCCTACAGCGTTGCCAGCACATGCGTCAAAATACATCAAATTGTGCGGCCTGATTGGGAATCGTGTGCTATGACTTTTCTCAGAGATTCGCCTAGCCGTTTCCATGGAAACCACGAAGAACAGAGAGAAAGAGAGTCAAAAAACACTCAACTTTGGGCCCAGACTGAACTCGCCATGCTTTAACGTAGAAAAATGATTGAAGTTTAAACGTTAACCAAACTCTGGACTATATTGGGCCAAATGGGCATTTTGATATTTAACTAGTTTATACAGACAGAAAAACTGTGTCTTAGAGACAGGAGTGTAAAGACCTGTAAATACATCACAGAGTCGACTCTGCAGCTCTCACATTGTTCATAAAGACAGTTTACCATCAAACACATCACACTGGTTTAGCTCAGTGGTTACTTCGATCAATTTCTCTTTGAGAATACGACTCTCCATCCCTCCATGGGTTCGAACCTCGGTGCTGTCCAGTGTTTTATATATCCTTCTGAAATAAAAAAGGAGCTAAACCAGTGAATCTGTGTATGCAGGAAATAGAGTTTATAAAGGCTGCTGCTGTCTGCTCTGTAGCTCCTGATAGGAAACAATCACTGTGCTGTTAATTAATATCCTGTTTAAGAAGATATTCAGCTGTTGTGGTTCAGTTTATAATCAGAGAAAGAGAAAAACACTGGACAACGCCCGAGTTCGATCCCACAGAGGGATGAGCATGAAATTCTGCAGTAGAATTGGTTTTGCGAAGTAACCACTGAGCTAAACCAGTGTGATGTGTTCAACTGTAAACTGTCTTTATGAACATGTGAGAGCTGCAGAGTCGACTCTGTGATGCATTTACAGGTTTTTATTCTATGTGAAGGCAAATATTCTCTGTTAAACAGGCTTTTACTTTGATGTTTTTTAGGAACATTCTGGTTCATATAGTTCAGTGGATCCCAAAATGTTTTTATTGAAGCTCCTCCTACTTCTGTCTAATAAAAGCTGAGAGAAAACATACTTATATGTGAACAAACTCATCAATTTGAATAAAATGATTCAGCGTTTTAAATGAGTTTCTCTGTTTTTATCAAATCAAGTTTCTTTAATGAATATAAGTCTTCAGATTCATTAACATAAATAAAGTGATTTTACTTTCGGTCTTTACGGGTCAGAAACAATCCTACAGCCTCCACTTTAATCTAATTCTACACATATAGATATAATAATATAATACTAATACTGATCTTTATCTGACACTTTGCACAAACACCAGGTTTAACACAATGTTGACTTTTATTTATGATTGAGGATGAATAGAATATATATTTAAATAGTTTATACAGACAGAAAAACTGTGTCTTGGAGACAGAAGAATAAAAATCTGTGAATGCATTTACAGTAGCAGTAATAGTGCAATAGCAGACTCTGCAGCACTCTCATGTTTATAACGGCAGTTTCACAATATGCTTCCACGCACTGGTTTAGCTCAGTGGTTACTTGATCAATTTCTCTTTGAGAATACGACTCTCCATCCCTCCATGGGATCGAACCTCGGTGCTGTCCAGTGTTTTATATCCTTCTGAAATAAAAAAGGAGCTAAACCAGTGAATCTGTGTATGCAGGAAATAGAGTTTATAAAGGCTGCTGCTGTCTGCTCTGTAGCTCCTGATAGGAAACAATCGCTGTGCTGTTAATTAATATCCTGTTTAAGAAGATATTCAGCTGTTGTGGTTCAGTTTATAATCAGAGAAAGAGAGAAAACACTGGACAGCGCCCGAGGTTCGATCCCGTGGAGGGATGAGCATGAAATTCAGCAGTAGAATTGGTTTGCGAAGTAACCACTGAGCTAAACCAGTGTGATGTGTTCAACTGTAAACTGTCTTTATGAACATGTGAGAGCTGCAGAGTCGACTCTGTGATGCATTTACAGGTTTTTATTCTTCTGTCTTAACGACACAGTTTTTCATCTATAAAAAAATATATTCTCTGACGAACAGACTTTTACTTTGATGTTTTTTCAGAACATTCTGGGTCATATAGTTCAGTGGTTCCCAATATGTTTTTATTGAAGCTCCTCCTACTTCTGTCTAATAAAAGCTGAGAGAAAAGATTATAAATCGGTCAATTTTAAAAAAGGGATTTAGTGTTTTAAATGAGTTACTCTGTTTTTATTAAATCAACTTTTTTAAATGAATTTTACTAATCAGATTAAAATAAAATAAATAATTGATTTTACTTTTTTATATATATAATAATTCTTATATTTACTCATATCCACTACTTGTTTACATAACATAACTGTCCAGCTTTGTTGTCCTCGTCCCTAGCTGTTATTTTTTATTCCTCTGTAAGTACATTATGAGAGAAACAAAAAGGATGGAGCCAAATTCCTTATATGTGCACACTCCCTTTCCAAATAAAGCAGATTATTCTGTGTGGCTGTGTAGCAACAAGGCTGTAAAGCACATAGTATATAATCCTGCGGGCTTCTTCTTATTATTCTCCATCTTCTGTACAAAAGTTTGCCACGTATCTCCTCCTACAGCGTTGCCAGCACATGCGTCAAAATACATCAAATTGTGCGGCCTGATTGGGAATCGTGTGCTATGACTTTTCTCAGAGATTCGCCTAGCCATTTCCATGGAAACCACGAAGAACAGAGAGAAAGTTCCCCATAGAGACGAATGCGTTTATGGAGAGAAGAGAGTCAAAAAACACTCAACTTTGGGCCCAGACTGACTCGCCATACTTTAACGTAGAAAAATGATTCGAAGTTTAAAACGTTAACAAAACTCTGGACTATATTGGGCCAAATGGGCATTTTGATATTTAACTAGTTTATACAGACAGAAAAACTGTGTCTTAGAGACAGGAGTGTAAAGACCTGTAAATACATCACAGAGTCGACTCTGCAGCTCTCACATTGTTCATAAAGACAGTTTACCATCAAACACATCACACTGGTTTAGCTCAGTGGTTACTTTGATCAATTTCTCTTTGAGAATACGACTCTCCATCCCTCCATGGGATCGAACCTCGGGTGCTGTCCAGTGTTTTATATCCTTCTGAAATAAAAAAAGGAGCTAAACCAGTGAATCTGTGTATGCAGGAAATAGAGTTTATAAAGGCTGCTGCTGTCTGCTCTGTAGCTCCTGATAGGAAACAATCACTGTGCTGTTAATTAATATCCTGTTTAAGAAGATATTCAGCTGTTGTGGTTCAGTTTATAATCAGAGAAAGAGAGAAAACACTGGACAGCGCCCGAGGTTCGATCCCACGGAGGGATGAGCATGAAATTCAGCAGTAGAATTGGTTTGCGAAGTAACCACTGAGCTAAACCAGTGTGATGTGTTCAACTGTAAACTGTCTTTATGAACATGTGAGAGCTGCAGAGTCGACTCTGTGATGCATTTACAGGTTTTTATTCTTCTGTCTTAACGACACAGTTTTTCATCTATAAAAAAATATATTCTCTGACGAACAGACTTTTACTTTGATGTTTTTTCAGAACATTCTGGGTCATATAGTTCAGTGGTTCCCAATATGTTTTTATTGAAGCTCCTCCTACTTCTGTCTAATAAAAGCTGAGAGAAAAGATTATAAATCGGTCAATTTTAAAAAGGGATTTAGTGTTTTAAATGAGTTACTCTGTTTTTATTAAATCAACTTTTTTAAATGAATTTTACTCGTCAGATTAAAATAAAATAAATAATTGATTTTACTTTTTTATATATATAATAATTCTTATATTTACTCATATCCACTACTTGTTTACATAACATAACTGTCCAGCTTTGTTGTCCTCGTCCCTAGCTGTTATTTTTTATTCCTCTGTAAGTACATTATGAGAGAAACAAAAAGGATGGAGCCAAATTCCTTATATGTGCACACTCCTTTCCAAATAAAGCAGATTATTCTGTGTGGCTGTGTAGCAACAAGGCTGTAAAGCACATAGTATATAATCCTGCGGGCTTCTTCTTCTTATTCTCCATCTTCTGTACAAAAGTTTGCCACGTATCTCCTCCTACAGCGTTGCCAGCACATGCGTCAAAATACATCAAATTGTGCGGCCTGATTGGGAATCGTGTGCTATGACTTTTCTCAGAGATTCGCCTAGCCGTTTCCATGGAAACCACGAAGAACAGAGAGAAAGTTCCCCATAGAGACGAATGCGTTTATGGAGAGAAGAGAGTCAAAAAACACTCAACTTTGGGCCCAGACTGACTCGCCATACTTTAACGTAGAAAAATGATTCGAAGTTTAAAACGTTAACAAAACTCTGGACTATATTGGGCCAAATGGGCATTTTGATATTTAACTAGTTTATACAGACAGAAAAACTGTGTCTTAGAGACAGGAGTGTAAAAACCTGTAAATGCATCACAGAGTCGACTCTGCAGCTCTCACATTGTTCATAAAGACAGTTTACCATCAAACACATCACACTGGTTTAGCTCAGTGGTTACTTCGATCAATTTCTCTTTGAGAATACGACTCTCCATCCCTCCATGGGTTCGAACCTCGGGTGCTGTCCAGTGTTTTATATCCTTCTGAAATAAAAAAAGGAGCTAAACCAGTGAATCTGTGTATGCAGGAAATAGAGTTTATAAAGGCTGCTGCTGTCTGCTCTGTAGCTCCTGATAGGAAACAATCACTGTGCTGTTAATTAATATCCTGTTTAAGAAGATATTCAGCTGTTGTGGTTCAGTTTATAATCAGAGAAAGAGAGAAAACACTGGACAGCGCCCGAGGTTCGATCCCACAGAGGGATGAGCATGAAATTCTGCAGTAGAATTGGTTTGCGAAGTAACCACTGAGCTAAACCAGTGTGATGTGTTCAACTGTAAACTGTCTTTATGAACATGTGAGAGCTGCAGAGTCAACTCTGTGATGCATTTACAGGTTTTATATGTGAAGGAAAATATTCTCTGTTAAACAGGCTTTTACTTTGGTGTTTTTTAGGAACATTCTGGTTCATATAGTTCAGTGGATCCCAAAATGTTTTCATTGAAGCTCCTCCCACTTCTGTCTAATAAAAGCTGAGAGAAAACATAATTATATGTGAACAAACTCATCAATTTGAATAAAATGATTCAGCGTTTTAAATGAGTTTCTCTGTTTTTATCAAATCAAGTTTCTTTAATGAATATAAGTCTTCAGATTCATTAACATAAATAAAGTGATTTTACTTTCGGTCTTTACGGGTCAGAAACAATCCTACAGCCTCCACTTTAATCTAATTCTACACATATAGATATAATAATATAATACTAATACTGATCTTTATCTGACACTTTGCACAAACACCAGGTTTAACACAATGTTGACTTTTATTTATGATTGAGGATGAATAGAATATATATTTAAATAGTTTATACAGACAGAAAAACTGTGTCTTGGAGACAGAAGAATAAAAACCTGTGAATGCATTTACAGTAGCAGTAATAGTGCAATAGCAGACTCTGCAGCACTCTCATGTTTATAACGGCAGTTTCACAATATGCTTCCCGCACTGGTTTAGCTCAGTGGTTACTTCGATCAATTTCTCTTTGAGAATACGACTCTCCATCCCTCCATGGGATCGAACCTCGGGTGCTGTCCAGTGTTTTATATCCTTCTGAAATAAAAAAAGGAGCTAAACCAGTGAATCTGTGTATGCAGGAAATAGAGTTTATAAAGGCTGCTGCTGTCTGCTCTGTAGCTCCTGATAGGAAACAATCGCTGTGCTGTTAATTAATATCCTGTTTAAGAAGATATTCAGCTGTTGTGGTTCAGTTTATAATCAGAGAAAGAGAGAAAACACTGGACAGCGCCCGAGGTTCGATCCCGTGGAGGGATGAGCATGAAATTCAGCAGTAGAATTGGTTTGCGAAGTAACCACTGAGCTAAACCAGTGTGATGTGTTCAACTGTAAACTGTCTTTATGAACATGTGAGAGCTGCAGAGTCGACTCTGTGATGCATTTACAGGTTTTTATTCTTCTGTCTTAACGACACAGTTTTTCATCTATAAAAAAATATATTCTCTGACGAACAGACTTTTACTTTGATGTTTTTTCAGAACATTCTGGGTCATATAGTTCAGTGGTTCCCAATATGTTTTTATTGAAGCTCCTCCTACTTCTGTCTAATAAAAGCTGAGAGAAAAGATTATAAATCGGTCAATTTTAAAAAAGGGATTTAGTGTTTTAAATGAGCTACTCTGTTTTTATTAAATCAACTTTTTTAAATGAATTTTACTCGTCAGATTAAAATAAAATAAATAATTGATTTTACTTTTTTATATATATAATAATTCTTATATTTACTCATATCCACTACTTGTTTACATAACATAACTGTCCAGCTTTGTTGTCCTCGTCCCTAGCTGTTATTTTTTATTCCTCTGTAAGTACATTATGAGAGAAACAAAAAAGGATGGAGCCAAATTCCTTATATGTGCACACTCCTTTCCAAATAAAGCAGATTATTCTGTGTGGCTGTGTAGCAACAAGGCTGTAAAGCACATAGTATATAATCCTGCGGGCTTCTTCTTCTTCTTCTCCATCTTCTGTACAAAAGTTTGCCACGTATCTCCTCCTACAGCGTTGCCAGCACATGCGTCAAAATACATCAAATTGTGCGGCCTGATTGGGAATCGTGTGCTATGACTTTTCTCAGAGATTCGCCTAGCCGTTTCCATGGAAACCACGAAGAACAGAGAGAAAGTTCCCCATAGAGACGAATGCGTTTATGGAGAGAAGAGAGTCAAAAAACACTCAACTTTGGGCCCAGACTGACTCGCCATACTTTAACGTAGAAAAATGATTCGAAGTTTAAAACGTTAACAAAACTCTGGACTATATTGGGCCAAATGGGCATTTTGATATTTAACTAGTTTATACAGACAGAAAAACTGTGTCTTAGAGACAGGAGAGTAAAAACCTGTAAATGCATCACAGAGTCGACTCTGCAGCTCTCACATTGTTCATAAAGACAGTTTACCATCAAACACATCACACTGGTTTAGCTCAGTGGTTACTTCGATCAATTTCTCTTTGAGAATACGACTCTCCATCCCTCCATGGGTTCGAACCTCGGGTGCTGTCCAGTGTTTTATATCCTTCTGAAATAAAAAAAGGAGCTAAACCAGTGAATCTGTGTATGCAGGAAATAGAGTTTATAAAGGCTGCTGCTGTCTGCTCTGTAGCTCCTGATAGGAAACAATCACTGTGCTGTTAATTAATATCCTGTTTAAGAAGATATTCAGCTGTTGTGGTTCAGTTTATAATCAGAGAAAGAGAGAAAACACTGGACAGCGCCCGAGGTTCGATCCCACAGAGGGATGAGCATGAAATTCTGCAGTAGAATTGGTTTGCGAAGTAACCACTGAGCTAAACCAGTGTGATGTGTTCAACTGTAAACTGTCTTTATGAACATGTGAGAGCTGCAGAGTCGACTCTGTGATGCATTTACAGGTTTTATATGTGAAGGCAAATATTCTCTGTTAAACAGGCTTTTACTTTGGTGTTTTTTAGGAACATTCTGGTTCATATAGTTCAGTGGATCCCAAAATGTTTTCATTGAAGCTCCTCCCACTTCTGTCTAATAAAAGCTGAGAGAAAACATACTTATATGTGAACAAACTCATCAATTTGAATAAAATGATTCAGCGTTTTAAATGAGTTTCTCTGTTTTTATCAAATCAAGTTTCTTTAATGAATATAAGTCTTCAGATTCATTAACATAAATAAAGTGATTTTACTTTCGGTCTTTACGGGTCAGAAACAATCCTACAGCCTCCACTTTAATCTAATTCTACACATATAGATATAATAATATAATACTAATACTGATCTTTATCTGACACTTTGCACAAACACCAGGTTTAACACAATGTTGACTTTTATTTATGATTGAGGATGAATAGAATATATATTTAAATAGTTTATACAGACAGAAAAACTGTGTCTTGGAGACAGAAGAATAAAAACCTGTGAATGCATTTACAGTAGCAGTAATAGTGCAATAGCAGACTCTGCAGCACTCTCATGTTTATAACGGCAGTTTCACAATATGCTTCCCGCACTGGTTTAGCTCAGTGGTTACTTCGATCAATTTCTCTTTGAGAATACGACTCTCCATCCCTCCATGGGATCGAACCTCGGGTGCTGTCCAGTGTTTTATATCCTTCTGAAATAAAAAAAGGAGCTAAACCAGTGAATCTGTGTATGCAGGAAATAGAGTTTATAAAGGCTGCTGCTGTCTGCTCTGTAGCTCCTGATAGGAAACAATCGCTGTGCTGTTAATTAATATCCTGTTTAAGAAGATATTCAGCTGTTGTGGTTCAGTTTATAATCAGAGAAAGAGAGAAAACACTGGACAGCGCCCGAGGTTCGATCCCGTGGAGGGATGAGCATGAAATTCAGCAGTAGAATTGGTTTGCGAAGTAACCACTGAGCTAAACCAGTGTGATGTGTTCAACTGTAAACTGTCTTTATGAACATGTGAGAGCTGCAGAGTCGACTCTGTGATGCATTTACAGGTTTTTATTCTTCTGTCTTAACGACACAGTTTTTCATCTATAAAAAAATATATTCTCTGACGAACAGACTTTTACTTTGATGTTTTTTCAGAACATTCTGGGTCATATAGTTCAGTGGTTCCCAATATGTTTTTATTGAAGCTCCTCCTACTTCTGTCTAATAAAAGCTGAGAGAAAAGATTATAAATCGGTCAATTTTAAAAAAGGGATTTAGTGTTTTAAATGAGCTACTCTGTTTTTATTAAATCAACTTTTTTAAATGAATTTTACTCGTCAGATTAAAATAAAATAAATAATTGATTTTACTTTTTTATATATATAATAATTCTTATATTTACTCATATCCACTACTTGTTTACATAACATAACTGTCCAGCTTTGTTGTCCTCGTCCCTAGCTGTTATTTTTTATTCCTCTGTAAGTACATTATGAGAGAAACAAAAAAGGATGGAGCCAAATTCCTTATATGTGCACACTCCCTTTCCAAATAAAGCAGATTATTCTGTGTGGCTGTGTAGCAACAAGGCTGTAAAGCACATAGTATATAATCCTGCGGGCTTCTTCTTCTTATTCTCCATCTTCTGTACAAAAGTTTGCCACGTATCTCCTCCTACAGCGTTGCCAGCACATGCGTCAAAATACATCAAATTGTGCGGCCTGATTGGGAATCGTGTGCTATGACTTTTCTCAGAGATTCGCCTAGCCGTTTCCATGGAAACCACGAAGAACAGAGAGAAAGTTCCCCATAGAGACGAATGCGTTTATGGAGAGAAGAGAGTCAAAAAACACTCAACTTTGGGCCCAGACTGACTCGCCATACTTTAACGTAGAAAAATGATTCGAAGTTTAAAACGTTAACAAAACTCTGGACTATATTGGGCCAAATGGGCATTTTGATATTTAACTAGTTTATACAGACAGAAAAACTGTGTCTTAGAGACAGGAGAGTAAAAACCTGTAAATGCATCACAGAGTCGACTCTGCAGCTCTCACATTGTTCATAAAGACAGTTTACCATCAAACACATCACACTGGTTTAGCTCAGTGGTTACTTCGATCAATTTCTCTTTGAGAATACGACTCTCCATCCCTCCATGGGTTCGAACCTCGGGTGCTGTCCAGTGTTTTATATCCTTCTGAAATAAAAAAAGGAGCTAAACCAGTGAATCTGTGTATGCAGGAAATAGAGTTTATAAAGGCTGCTGCTGTCTGCTCTGTAGCTCCTGATAGGAAACAATCACTGTGCTGTTAATTAATATCCTGTTTAAGAAGATATTCAGCTGTTGTGGTTCAGTTTATAATCAGAGAAAGAGAGAAAACACTGGACAGCGCCCGAGGTTCGATCCCACAGAGGGATGAGCATGAAATTCTGCAGTAGAATTGGTTTGCGAAGTAACCACTGAGCTAAACCAGTGTGATGTGTTCAACTGTAAACTGTCTTTATGAACATGTGAGAGCTGCAGAGTCGACTCTGTGATGCATTTACAGGTTTTATATGTGAAGGCAAATATTCTCTGTTAAACAGGCTTTTACTTTGGTGTTTTTTAGGAACATTCTGGTTCATATAGTTCAGTGGATCCCAAAATGTTTTCATTGAAGCTCCTCCCACTTCTGTCTAATAAAAGCTGAGAGAAAACATACTTATATGTGAACAAACTCATCAATTTGAATAAAATGATTCAGCGTTTTAAATGAGTTTCTCTGTTTTTATCAAATCAAGTTTCTTTAATGAATATAAGTCTTCAGATTCATTAACATAAATAAAGTGATTTTACTTTCGGTCTTTACGGGTCAGAAACAATCCTACAGCCTCCACTTTAATCTAATTCTACACATATAGATATAATAATATAATACTAATACTGATCTTTATCTGACACTTTGCACAAACACCAGGTTTAACACAATGTTGACTTTTATTTATGATTGAGGATGAATAGAATATATATTTAAATAGTTTATACAGACAGAAAAACTGTGTCTTGGAGACAGAAGAATAAAAACCTGTGAATGCATTTACAGTAGCAGTAATAGTGCAATAGCAGACTCTGCAGCACTCTCATGTTTATAACGGCAGTTTCACAATATGCTTCCCGCACTGGTTTAGCTCAGTGGTTACTTCGATCAATTTCTCTTTGAGAATACGACTCTCCATCCCTCCATGGGATCGAACCTCGGGTGCTGTCCAGTGTTTTATATCCTTCTGAAATAAAAAAAGGAGCTAAACCAGTGAATCTGTGTATGCAGGAAATAGAGTTTATAAAGGCTGCTGCTGTCTGCTCTGTAGCTCCTGATAGGAAACAATCGCTGTGCTGTTAATTAATATCCTGTTTAAGAAGATATTCAGCTGTTGTGGTTCAGTTTATAATCAGAGAAAGAGAGAAAACACTGGACAGCGCCCGAGGTTCGATCCCGTGGAGGGATGAGCATGAAATTCAGCAGTAGAATTGGTTTGCGAAGTAACCACTGAGCTAAACCAGTGTGATGTGTTCAACTGTAAACTGTCTTTATGAACATGTGAGAGCTGCAGAGTCGACTCTGTGATGCATTTACAGGTTTTATATGTGAAGGCAAATATTCTCTGTTAAACAGGCTTTTACTTTGGTGTTTTTTAGGAACATTCTGGTTCATATAGTTCAGTGGATCCCAAAATGTTTTCATTGAAGCTCCTCCCACTTCTGTCTAATAAAAGCTGAGAGAAAACATAATTATATGTGAACAAACTCATCAATTTGAATAAAATGATTCAGCGTTTTAAATGAGTTTCTCTGTTTTTATCAAATCAAGTTTCTTTAATGAATATAAGTCTTCAGATTCATTGACATAAATAAAGTGATTTTACTTTCGGTCTTTACGGGTCAGAAACAATCCTACAGCCTCCACTTTAATCTAATTCTACACATATAGATATAATAATATAATACTAATACTGATCTTTATCTGACACTTTGCACAAACACCAGGTTTAACACAATGTTGACTTTTATTTATGATTGAGGATGAATAGAATATATATTTAAATAGTTTATACAGACAGAAAAACTGTGTCTTGGAGACAGAAGAATAAAAACCTGTGAATGCATTTACAGTAGCAGTAATAGTGCAATAGCAGACTCTGCAGCACTCTCATGTTTATAACGGCAGTTTCACAATATGCTTCCCGCACTGGTTTAGCTCAGTGGTTACTTCGATCAATTTCTCTTTGAGAATACGACTCTCCATCCCTCCATGGGATCGAACCTCGGGTGCTGTCCAGTGTTTTATATCCTTCTGAAATAAAAAAAGGAGCTAAACCAGTGAATCTGTGTATGCAGGAAATAGAGTTTATAAAGGCTGCTGCTGTCTGCTGTCTAGCTCCTGATAGGAAACAATCGCTGTGCTGTTAATTAATATCCTGTTTAAGAAGATATTCAGCTGTTGTGGTTCAGTTTATAATCAGAGAAAGAGAGAAAACACTGGACAGCGCCCGAGGTTCGATCCCGCGGAGGGATGAGCATGAAATTCAGCAGTAGAATTGGTTTGCGAAGTAACCACTGAGCTAAACCAGTGTGATGTGTTCAACTGTAAACTGTCTTTATGAACATGTGAGAGCTGCAGAGTCGACTCTGTGATGCATTTACAGGTTTTTATTCTTCTGTCTTAACGACACAGTTTTTCATCTATAAAAAAATATATTCTCTGACGAACAGACTTTTACTTTGATGTTTTTTCAGAACATTCTGGGTCATATAGTTCAGTGGTTCCCAATATGTTTTTATTGAAGCTCCTCCTACTTCTGTCTAATAAAAGCTGAGAGAAAAGATTATAAATCGGTCAATTTTAAAAAAGGGATTTAGTGTTTTAAATGAGTTACTCTGTTTTTATTAAATCAACTTTTTTAAATGAATTTTACTCGTCAGATTAAAATAAAATAAATAATTGATTTTACTTTTTTATATATATAATAATTCTTATATTTACTCATATCCACTACTTGTTTACATAACATAACTGTCCAGCTTTGTTGTCCTCGTCCCTAGCTGTTATTTTTTATTCCTCTGTAAGTACATTATGAGAGAAACAAAAAAGGATGGAGCCAAATTCCTTATATGTGCACACTCCCTTTACAAATAAAGCAGATTATTCTGTGTGGCTGTGTAGCAACAAGGCTGTAAAGCACATAGTATATAATCCTGCGGGCTTCTTCTTCTTATTCTCCATCTTCTGTACAAAAGTTTGCCACGTATCTCCTCCTACAGCGTTGCCAGCACATGCGTCAAAATACATCAAATTGTGCGGCCTGATTGGGAATCGTGTGCTATGACTTTTCTCAGAGATTCGCCTAGCCGTTTCCATGGAAACCACGAAGAACAGAGAGAAAGTTCCCCATAGAGACGAATGCGTTTATGGAGAGAAGAGAGTCAAAAAACACTCAACTTTGGGCCCAGACTGACTCGCCATACTTTAACGTAGAAAAATGATTCGAAGTTTAAAACGTTAACAAAACTCTGGACTATATTGGGCCAAATGGGCATTTTGATATTTAACTAGTTTATACAGACAGAAAAACTGTGTCTTAGAGACAGGAGTGTAAAAACCTGTAAATACATCACAGAGTCGACTCTGCAGCTCTCACATTGTTCATAAAGACAGTTTACCATCAAACACATCACACTGGTTTAGCTCAGTGGTTACTTCGATCAATTTCTCTTTGAGAATACGACTCTCCATCCCTCCATGGGTTCGAACCTCGGGTGCTGTCCAGTGTTTTATATCCTTCTGAAATAAAAAAAGGAGCTAAACCAGTGAATCTGTGTATGCAGGAAATAGAGTTTATAAAGGCTGCTGCTGTCTGCTCTGTAGCTCCTGATAGGAAACAATCACTGTGCTGTTAATTAATATCCTGTTTAAGAAGATATTCAGCTGTTGTGGTTCAGTTTATAATCAGAGAAAGAGAGAAAACACTGGACAGCGCCCGAGGTTCGATCCCACAGAGGGATGAGCATGAAATTCTGCAGTAGAATTGGTTTGCGAAGTAACCACTGAGCTAAACCAGTGTGATGTGTTCAACTGTAAACTGTCTTTATGAACATGTGAGAGCTGCAGAGTCAACTCTGTGATGCATTTACAGGTTTTATATGTGAAGGAAAATATTCTCTGTTAAACAGGCTTTTACTTTGGTGTTTTTTAGGAACATTCTGGTTCATATAGTTCAGTGGATCCCAAAATGTTTTCATTGAAGCTCCTCCCACTTCTGTCTAATAAAAGCTGAGAGAAAACATAATTATATGTGAACAAACTCATCAATTTGAATAAAATGATTCAGCGTTTTAAATGAGTTTCTCTGTTTTTATCAAATCAAGTTTCTTTAATGAATATAAGTCTTCAGATTCATTGACATAAATAAAGTGATTTTACTTTCGGTCTTTACGGGTCAGAAACAATCCTACAGCCTCCACTTTAATCTAATTCTACACATATAGATATAATAATATAATACTAATACTGATCTTTATCTGACACTTTGCACAAACACCAGGTTTAACACAATGTTGACTTTTATTTATGATTGAGGATGAATAGAATATATATTTAAATAGTTTATACAGACAGAAAAACTGTGTCTTGGAGACAGAAGAATAAAAACCTGTGAATGCATTTACAGTAGCAGTAATAGTGCAATAGCAGACTCTGCAGCACTCTCATGTTTATAACGGCAGTTTCACAATATGCTTCCCGCACTGGTTTAGCTCAGTGGTTACTTCGATCAATTTCTCTTTGAGAATACGACTCTCCATCCCTCCATGGGATCGAACCTCGGGTGCTGTCCAGTGTTTTATATCCTTCTGAAATAAAAAAAGGAGCTAAACCAGTGAATCTGTGTATGCAGGAAATAGAGTTTATAAAGGCTGCTGCTGTCTGCTGTCTAGCTCCTGATAGGAAACAATCGCTGTGCTGTTAATTAATATCCTGTTTAAGAAGATATTCAGCTGTTGTGGTTCAGTTTATAATCAGAGAAAGAGAGAAAACACTGGACAGCGCCCGAGGTTCGATCCCGCGGAGGGATGAGCATGAAATTCAGCAGTAGAATTGGTTTGCGAAGTAACCACTGAGCTAAACCAGTGTGATGTGTTCAACTGTAAACTGTCTTTATGAACATGTGAGAGCTGCAGAGTCGACTCTGTGATGCATTTACAGGTTTTTATTCTTCTGTCTTAACGACACAGTTTTTCATCTATAAAAAAATATATTCTCTGACGAACAGACTTTTACTTTGATGTTTTTTCAGAACATTCTGGGTCATATAGTTCAGTGGTTCCCAATATGTTTTTATTGAAGCTCCTCCTACTTCTGTCTAATAAAAGCTGAGAGAAAAGATTATAAATCGGTCAATTTTAAAAAAGGGATTTAGTGTTTTAAATGAGTTACTCTGTTTTTATTAAATCAACTTTTTTAAATGAATTTTACTCGTCAGATTAAAATAAAATAAATAATTGATTTTACTTTTTTATATATATAATAATTCTTATATTTACTCATATCCACTACTTGTTTACATAACATAACTGTCCAGCTTTGTTGTCCTCGTCCCTAGCTGTTATTTTTTATTCCTCTGTAAGTACATTATGAGAGAAACAAAAAAGGATGGAGCCAAATTCCTTATATGTGCACACTCCCTTTACAAATAAAGCAGATTATTCTGTGTGGCTGTGTAGCAACAAGGCTGTAAAGCACATAGTATATAATCCTGCGGGCTTCTTCTTCTTATTCTCCATCTTCTGTACAAAAGTTTGCCACGTATCTCCTCCTACAGCGTTGCCAGCACATGCGTCAAAATACATCAAATTGTGCGGCCTGATTGGGAATCGTGTGCTATGACTTTTCTCAGAGATTCGCCTAGCCGTTTCCATGGAAACCACGAAGAACAGAGAGAAAGTTCCCCATAGAGACGAATGCGTTTATGGAGAGAAGAGAGTCAAAAAACACTCAACTTTGGGCCCAGACTGACTCGCCATACTTTAACGTAGAAAAATGATTCGAAGTTTAAAACGTTAACAAAACTCTGGACTATATTGGGCCAAATGGGCATTTTGATATTTAACTAGTTTATACAGACAGAAAAACTGTGTCTTAGAGACAGGAGTGTAAAGACCTGTAAATACATCACAGAGTCGACTCTGCAGCTCTCACATTGTTCATAAAGACAGTTTACCATCAAACACATCACACTGGTTTAGCTCAGTGGTTACTTCGATCAATTTCTCTTTGAGAATACGACTCTCCATCCCTCCATGGGTTCGAACCTCGGGTGCTGTCCAGTGTTTTATATCCTTCTGAAATAAAAAAAGGAGCTAAACCAGTGAATCTGTGTATGCAGGAAATAGAGTTTATAAAGGCTGCTGCTGTCTGCTCTGTAGCTCCTGATAGGAAACAATCACTGTGCTGTTAATTAATATCCTGTTTAAGAAGATATTCAGCTGTTGTGGTTCAGTTTATAATCAGAGAAAGAGAGAAAACACTGGACAGCGCCCGAGGTTCGATCCCACAGAGGGATGAGCATGAAATTCTGCAGTAGAATTGGTTTGCGAAGTAACCACTGAGCTAAACCAGTGTGATGTGTTCAACTGTAAACTGTCTTTATGAACATGTGAGAGCTGCAGAGTCAACTCTGTGATGCATTTACAGGTTTTATATGTGAAGGAAAATATTCTCTGTTAAACAGGCTTTTACTTTGGTGTTTTTTAGGAACATTCTGGTTCATATAGTTCAGTGGATCCCAAAATGTTTTCATTGAAGCTCCTCCCACTTCTGTCTAATAAAAGCTGAGAGAAAACATAATTATATGTGAACAAACTCATCAATTTGAATAAAATGATTCAGCGTTTTAAATGAGTTTCTCTGTTTTTATCAAATCAAGTTTCTTTAATGAATATAAGTCTTCAGATTCATTGACATAAATAAAGTGATTTTACTTTCGGTCTTTACGGGTCAGAAACAATCCTACAGCCTCCACTTTAATCTAATTCTACACATATAGATATAATAATATAATACTAATACTGATCTTTATCTGACACTTTGCACAAACACCAGGTTTAACACAATGTTGACTTTTATTTATGATTGAGGATGAATAGAATATATATTTAAATAGTTTATACAGACAGAAAAACTGTGTCTTGGAGACAGAAGAATAAAAACCTGTGAATGCATTTACAGTAGCAGTAATAGTGCAATAGCAGACTCTGCAGCACTCTCATGTTTATAACGGCAGTTTCACAATATGCTTCCCGCACTGGTTTAGCTCAGTGGTTACTTCGATCAATTTCTCTTTGAGAATACGACTCTCCATCCCTCCATGGGATCGAACCTCGGGTGCTGTCCAGTGTTTTATATCCTTCTGAAATAAAAAAAGGAGCTAAACCAGTGAATCTGTGTATGCAGGAAATAGAGTTTATAAAGGCTGCTGCTGTCTGCTGTCTAGCTCCTGATAGGAAACAATCGCTGTGCTGTTAATTAATATCCTGTTTAAGAAGATATTCAGCTGTTGTGGTTCAGTTTATAATCAGAGAAAGAGAGAAAACACTGGACAGCGCCCGAGGTTCGATCCCGTGGAGGGATGAGCATGAAATTCAGCAGTAGAATTGGTTTGCGAAGTAACCACTGAGCTAAACCAGTGTGATGTGTTCAACTGTAAACTGTCTTTATGAACATGTGAGAGCTGCAGAGTCGACTCTGTGATGCATTTACAGGTTTTTATTCTTCTGTCTTAACGACACAGTTTTTCATCTATAAAAAAATATATTCTCTGACGAACAGACTTTTACTTTGATGTTTTTTCAGAACATTCTGGGTCATATAGTTCAGTGGTTCCCAATATGTTTTTATTGAAGCTCCTCCTACTTCTGTCTAATAAAAGCTGAGAGAAAAGATTATAAATCGGTCAATTTTAAAAAAGGGATTTAGTGTTTTAAATGAGTTACTCTGTTTTTATTAAATCAACTTTTTTAAATGAATTTTACTCGTCAGATTAAAATAAAATAAATAATTGATTTTACTTTTTTATATATATAATAATTCTTATATTTACTCATATCCACTACTTGTTTACATAACATAACTGTCCAGCTTTGTTGTCCTCGTCCCTAGCTGTTATTTTTTATTCCTCTGTAAGTACATTATGAGAGAAACAAAAAAGGATGGAGCCAAATTCCTTATATGTGCACACTCCCTTTACAAATAAAGCAGATTATTCTGTGTGGCTGTGTAGCAACAAGGCTGTAAAGCACATAGTATATAATCCTGCGGGCTTCTTCTTCTTATTCTCCATCTTCTGTACAAAAGTTTGCCACGTATCTCCTCCTACAGCGTTGCCAGCACATGCGTCAAAATACATCAAATTGTGCGGCCTGATTGGGAATCGTGTGCTATGACTTTTCTCAGAGATTCGCCTAGCCGTTTCCATGGAAACCACGAAGAACAGAGAGAAAGTTCCCCATAGAGACGAATGCGTTTATGGAGAGAAGAGAGTCAAAAAACACTCAACTTTGGGCCCAGACTGACTCGCCATACTTTAACGTAGAAAAATGATTCGAAGTTTAAAACGTTAACAAAACTCTGGACTATATTGGGCCAAATGGGCATTTTGATATTTAACTAGTTTATACAGACAGAAAAACTGTGTCTTAGAGACAGGAGTGTAAAGACCTGTAAATACATCACAGAGTCGACTCTGCAGCTCTCACATTGTTCATAAAGACAGTTTACCATCAAACACATCACACTGGTTTAGCTCAGTGGTTACTTCGATCAATTTCTCTTTGAGAATACGACTCTCCATCCCTCCTCGGGTGCTGTCCAGTGTTTTATATCCTTCTGAAATAAAAAAGGAGCTAAACCAGTGAATCTGTGTATGCAGGAAATAGAGTTTATAAAGGCTGCTGCTGTCTGCTCTGTAGCTCCTGATAGGAAACAATCACTGTGCTGTTAATTAATATCCTGTTTAAGAAGATATTCAGCTGTTGTGGTTCAGTTTATAATCAGAGAAAGAGAGAAAACACTGGACAGCGCCCGAGGTTCGATCCCACAGAGGGATGAGCATGAAATTCTGCAGTAGAATTGGTTTGCGAAGTAACCACTGAGCTAAACCAGTGTGATGTGTTCAACTGTAAACTGTCTTTATGAACATGTGAGAGCTGCAGAGTCAACTCTGTGATGCATTTACAGGTTTTATATGTGAAGGCAAATATTCTCTGTTAAACAGGCTTTTACTTTGGTGTTTTTTAGGAACATTCTGGTTCATATAGTTCAGTGGATCCCAAAATGTTTTCATTGAAGCTCCTCCCACTTCTGTCTAATAAAAGCTGAGAGAAAACATAATTATATGTGAACAAACTCATCAATTTGAATAAAATGATTCAGCGTTTTAAATGAGTTTCTCTGTTTTTATCAAATCAAGTTTCTTTAATGAATATAAGTCTTCAGATTCATTGACATAAATAAAGTGATTTTACTTTCGGTCTTTACGGGTCAGAAACAATCCTACAGCCTCCACTTTAATCTAATTCTACACATATAGATATAATAATATAATACTAATACTGATCTTTATCTGACACTTTGCACAAACACCAGGTTTAACACAATGTTGACTTTTATTTATGATTGAGGATGAATAGAATATATATTTAAATAGTTTATACAGACAGAAAAACTGTGTCTTGGAGACAGAAGAATAAAAACCTGTGAATGCATTTACAGTAGCAGTAATAGTGCAATAGCAGACTCTGCAGCACTCTCATGTTTATAACGGCAGTTTCACAATATGCTTCCTGCACTGGTTTAGCTCAGTGGTTACTTCGATCAATTTCTCTTTGAGAATACGACTCTCCATCCCTCCATGGGATCGAACCTCGGGTGCTGTCCAGTGTTTTATATCCTTCTGAAATAAAAAAAGGAGCTAAACCAGTGAATCTGTGTATGCAGGAAATAGAGTTTATAAAGGCTGCTGCTGTCTGCTGTCTAGCTCCTGATAGGAAACAATCGCTGTGCTGTTAATTAATATCCTGTTTAAGAAGATATTCAGCTGTTGTGGTTCAGTTTATAATCAGAGAAAGAGAGAAAACACTGGACAGCGCCCGAGGTTCGATCCCACGGAGGGATGAGCATGAAATTCAGCAGTAGAATTGGTTTGCGAAGTAACCACTGAGCTAAACCAGTGTGATGTGTTCAACTGTAAACTGTCTTTATGAACATGTGAGAGCTGCAGAGTCGACTCTGTGATGCATTTACAGGTTTTTATTCTTCTGTCTTAACGACACAGTTTTTCATCTATAAAAAAATATATTCTCTGACGAACAGACTTTTACTTTGATGTTTTTTCAGAACATTCTGGGTCATATAGTTCAGTGGTTCCCAATATGTTTTTATTGAAGCTCCTCCTACTTCTGTCTAATAAAAGCTGAGAGAAAAGATTATAAATCGGTCAATTTTAAAAAAGGGATTTAGTGTTTTAAATGAGTTACTCTGTTTTTATTAAATCAACTTTTTTAAATGAATTTTACTCGTCAGATTAAAATAAAATAAATAATTGATTTTACTTTTTTATATATATAATAATTCTTATATTTACTCATATCCACTACTTGTTTACATAACATAACTGTCCAGCTTTGTTGTCCTCGTCCCTAGCTGTTATTTTTTATTCCTCTGTAAGTACATTATGAGAGAAACAAAAAAGGATGGAGCCAAATTCCTTATATGTGCACACTCCCTTTACAAATAAAGCAGATTATTCTGTGTGGCTGTGTAGCAACAAGGCTGTAAAGCACATAGTATATAATCCTGCGGGCTTCTTCTTCTTATTCTCCATCTTCTGTACAAAAGTTTGCCACGTATCTCCTCCTACAGCGTTGCCAGCACATGCGTCAAAATACATCAAATTGTGCGGCCTGATTGGGAATCGTGTGCTATGACTTTTCTCAGAGATTCGCCTAGCCGTTTCCATGGAAACCACGAAGAACAGAGAGAAAGTTCCCCATAGAGACGAATGCGTTTATGGAGAGAAGAGAGTCAAAAAACACTCAACTTTGGGCCCAGACTGACTCGCCATACTTTAACGTAGAAAAATGATTCGAAGTTTAAAACGTTAACAAAACTCTGGACTATATTGGGCCAAATGGGCATTTTGATATTTAACTAGTTTATACAGACAGAAAAACTGTGTCTTAGAGACAGGAGTGTAAAAACCTGTAAATGCATCACAGAGTCGACTCTGCAGCTCTCACATTGTTCATAAAGACAGTTTACCATCAAACACATCACACTGGTTTAGCTCAGTGGTTACTTCGATCAATTTCTCTTTGAGAATACGACTCTCCATCCCTCCATGGGTTCGAACCTCGGGTGCTGTCCAGTGTTTTATATCCTTCTGAAATAAAAAAAGGAGCTAAACCAGTGAATCTGTGTATGCAGGAAATAGAGTTTATAAAGGCTGCTGCTGTCTGCTGTCTAGCTCCTGATAGGAAACAATCACTGTGCTGTTAATTAATATCCTGTTTAAGAAGATATTCAGCTGTTGTGGTTCAGTTTATAATCAGAGAAAGAGAGAAAACACTGGACAGCGCCCGAGGTTCGATCCCACAGAGGGATGAGCATGAAATTCTGCAGTAGAATTGGTTTGCGAAGTAACCACTGAGCTAAACCAGTGTGATGTGTTCAACTGTAAACTGTCTTTATGAACATGTGAGAGCTGCAGAGTCAACTCTGTGATGCATTTACAGGTTTTATATGTGAAGGAAAATATTCTCTGTTAAACAGGCTTTTACTTTGGTGTTTTTTAGGAACATTCTGGTTCATATAGTTCAGTGGATCCCAAAATGTTTTCATTGAAGCTCCTCCCACTTCTGTCTAATAAAAGCTGAGAGAAAACATAATTATATGTGAACAAACTCATCAATTTGAATAAAATGATTCAGCGTTTTAAATGAGTTTCTCTGTTTTTATCAAATCAAGTTTCTTTAATGAATATAAGTCTTCAGATTCATTGACATAAATAAAGTGATTTTACTTTCGGTCTTTACGGGTCAGAAACAATCCTACAGCCTCCACTTTAATCTAATTCTACACATATAGATATAATAATATAATACTAATACTGATCTTTATCTGACACTTTGCACAAACACCAGGTTTAACACAATGTTGACTTTTATTTATGATTGAGGATGAATAGAATATATATTTAAATAGTTTATACAGACAGAAAAACTGTGTCTTGGAGACAGAAGAATAAAAACCTGTGAATGCATTTACAGTAGCAGTAATAGTGCAATAGCAGACTCTGCAGCACTCTCATGTTTATAACGGCAGTTTCACAATATGCTTCCCGCACTGGTTTAGCTCAGTGGTTACTTCGATCAATTTCTCTTTGAGAATACGACTCTCCATCCCTCCATGGGATCGAACCTCGGGTGCTGTCCAGTGTTTTATATCCTTCTGAAATAAAAAAAGGAGCTAAACCAGTGAATCTGTGTATGCAGGAAATAGAGTTTATAAAGGCTGCTGCTGTCTGCTCTAGCTCCTGATAGGAAACAATCGCTGTGCTGTTAATTAATATCCTGTTTAAGAAGATATTCAGCTGTTGTGGTTCAGTTTATAATCAGAGAAAGAGAGAAAACACTGGACAGCGCCCGAGGTTCGATCCCGCAGAGGGATGAGCATGAAATTCAGCAGTAGAATTGGTTTGCGAAGTAACCACTGAGCTAAACCAGTGTGATGTGTTCAACTGTAAACTGTCTTTATGAACATGTGAGAGCTGCAGAGTCGACTCTGTGATGCATTTACAGGTTTTTATTCTTCTGTCTTAACGACACAGTTTTTCATCTATAAAAAAATATATTCTCTGACGAACAGACTTTTACTTTGATGTTTTTTCAGAACATTCTGGGTCATATAGTTCAGTGGTTCCCAATATGTTTTTATTGAAGCTCCTCCTACTTCTGTCTAATAAAAGCTGAGAGAAAAGATTATAAATCGGTCAATTTTAAAAAAGGGATTTAGTGTTTTAAATGAGTTACTCTGTTTTTATTAAATCAACTTTTTTAAATGAATTTTACTCGTCAGATTAAAATAAAATAAATAATTGATTTTACTTTTTTATATATATAATAATTCTTATATTTACTCATATCCACTACTTGTTTACATAACATAACTGTCCAGCTTTGTTGTCCTCGTCCCTAGCTGTTATTTTTTATTCCTCTGTAAGTACATTATGAGAGAAACAAAAAAGGATGGAGCCAAATTCCTTATATGTGCACACTCCCTTTACAAATAAAGCAGATTATTCTGTGTGGCTGTGTAGCAACAAGGCTGTAAAGCACATAGTATATAATCCTGCGGGCTTCTTCTTCTTATTCTCCATCTTCTGTACAAAAGTTTGCCACGTATCTCCTCCTACAGCGTTGCCAGCACATGCGTCAAAATACATCAAATTGTGCGGCCTGATTGGGAATCGTGTGCTATGACTTTTCTCAGAGATTCGCCTAGCCGTTTCCATGGAAACCACGAAGAACAGAGAGAAAGTTCCCCATAGAGACGAATGCGTTTATGGAGAGAAGAGAGTCAAAAAACACTCAACTTTGGGCCCAGACTGACTCGCCATACTTTAACGTAGAAAAATGATTCGAAGTTTAAAACGTTAACAAAACTCTGGACTATATTGGGCCAAATGGGCATTTTGATATTTAACTAGTTTATACAGACAGAAAAACTGTGTCTTAGAGACAGGAGTGTAAAAACCTGTAAATGCATCACAGAGTCGACTCTGCAGCTCTCACATTGTTCATAAAGACAGTTTACCATCAAACACATCACACTGGTTTAGCTCAGTGGTTACTTCGATCAATTTCTCTTTGAGAATACGACTCTCCATCCCTCCATGGGTTCGAACCTCGGGTGCTGTCCAGTGTTTTATATCCTTCTGAAATAAAAAAAGGAGCTAAACCAGTGAATCTGTGTATGCAGGAAATAGAGTTTATAAAGGCTGCTGCTGTCTGCTCTGTAGCTCCTGATAGGAAACAATCACTGTGCTGTTAATTAATATCCTGTTTAAGAAGATATTCAGCTGTTGTGGTTCAGTTTATAATCAGAGAAAGAGAGAAAACACTGGACAGCGCCCGAGGTTCGATCCCACAGAGGGATGAGCATGAAATTCTGCAGTAGAATTGGTTTGCGAAGTAACCACTGAGCTAAACCAGTGTGATGTGTTCAACTGTAAACTGTCTTTATGAACATGTGAGAGCTGCAGAGTCAACTCTGTGATGCATTTACAGGTTTTATATGTGAAGGCAAATATTTTTCTCTGTTAAACAGGCTTTTACTTTGGTGTTTTTTAGAACATTCTGGTTCATATAGTTCAGTGGATCCCAAAATGTTTTCATTGAAGCTCCTCCCACTTCTGTCTAATAAAAGCTGAGAGAAAACATAATCGGTCATTATATGTGAACAAACTCATCAATTTGAATAAAATGATTCAGCGTTTTAAATGAGTTTCTCTGTTTTTATCAAATCAAGTTTCTTTAATGAATATAAGTCTTCAGATTCATTGACATAAATAAAGTGATTTTACTTTCGGTCTTTACGGGTCAGAAACAATCCTACAGCCTCCACTTTAATCTAATTCTACACATATAGATATAATAATATAATACTAATACTGATCTTTATCTGACACTTTGCACAAACACCAGGTTTAACACAATGTTGACTTTTATTTATGATTGAGGATGAATAGAATATATATTTAAATAGTTTATACAGACAGAAAAACTGTGTCTTGGAGACAGAAGAATAAAAACCTGTGAATGCATTTACAGTAGCAGTAATAGTGCAATAGCAGACTCTGCAGCACTCTCATGTTTATAACGGCAGTTTCACAATATGCTTCCCGCACTGGTTTAGCTCAGTGGTTACTTCGATCAATTTCTCTTTGAGAATACGACTCTCCATCCCTCCATGGGATCGAACCTCGGGTGCTGTCCAGTGTTTTATATCCTTCTGAAATAAAAAAAGGAGCTAAACCAGTGAATCTGTGTATGCAGGAAATAGAGTTTATAAAGGCTGCTGCTGTCTGCTGTCTAGCTCCTGATAGGAAACAATCGCTGTGCTGTTAATTAATATCCTGTTTAAGAAGATATTCAGCTGTTGTGGTTCAGTTTATAATCAGAGAAAGAGAGAAAACACTGGACAGCGCCCGAGGTTCGATCCCACGGAGGGATGAGCATGAAATTCAGCAGTAGAATTGGTTTGCGAAGTAACCACTGAGCTAAACCAGTGTGATGTGTTCAACTGTAAACTGTCTTTATGAACATGTGAGAGCTGCAGAGTCGACTCTGTGATGCATTTACAGGTTTTTATTCTTCTGTCTTAACGACACAGTTTTTCATCTATAAAAAAATATATTCTCTGACGAACAGACTTTTACTTTGATGTTTTTCAGAACATTCTGGGTCATATAGTTCAGTGGTTCCCAATATGTTTTTATTGAAGCTCCTCCTACTTCTGTCTAATAAAAGCTGAGAGAAAAGATTATAAATCGGTCAATTTTAAAAAAGGGATTTAGTGTTTTAAATGAGTTACTCTGTTTTTATTAAATCAACTTTTTTAAATGAATTTTACTCGTCAGATTAAAATAAAATAAATAATTGATTTTACTTTTTTATATATATAATAATTCTTATATTTACTCATATCCACTACTTGTTTACATAACATAACTGTCCAGCTTTGTTGTCCTCGTCCCTAGCTGTTATTTTTTATTCCTCTGTAAGTACATTATGAGAGAAACAAAAAAGGATGGAGCCAAATTCCTTATATGTGCACACTCCCTTTACAAATAAAGCAGATTATTCTGTGTGGCTGTGTAGCAACAAGGCTGTAAAGCACATAGTATATAATCCTGCGGGCTTCTTCTTCTTATTCTCCATCTTCTGTACAAAAGTTTGCCACGTATCTCCTCCTACAGCGTTGCCAGCACATGCGTCAAAATACATCAAATTGTGCGGCCTGATTGGGAATCGTGTGCTATGACTTTTCTCAGAGATTCGCCTAGCCGTTTCCATGGAAACCACGAAGAACAGAGAGAAAGTTCCCCATAGAGACGAATGCGTTTATGGAGAGAAGAGAGTCAAAAAACACTCAACTTTGGGCCCAGACTGACTCGCCATACTTTAACGTAGAAAAATGATTCGAAGTTTAAAACGTTAACAAAACTCTGGACTATATTGGGCCAAATGGGCATTTTGATATTTAACTAGTTTATACAGACAGAAAAACTGTGTCTTAGAGACAGGAGTGTAAAAACCTGTAAATACATCACAGAGTCGACTCTGCAGCTCTCACATTGTTCATAAAGACAGTTTACCATCAAACACATCACACTGGTTTAGCTCAGTGGTTACTTCGATCAATTTCTCTTTGAGAATACGACTCTCCATCCCTCCATGGGTTCGAACCTCGGGTGCTGTCCAGTGTTTTATATCCTTCTGAAATAAAAAAGGAGCTAAACCAGTGAATCTGTGTATGCAGGAAATAGAGTTTATAAAGGCTGCTGCTGTCTGCTCTGTAGCTCCTGATAGGAAACAATCACTGTGCTGTTAATTAATATCCTGTTTAAGAAGATATTCAGCTGTTGTGGTTCAGTTTATAATCAGAGAAAGAGAGAAAACACTGGACAGCGCCCGAGGTTCGATCCCACAGAGGGATGAGCATGAAATTCTGCAGTAGAATTGGTTTGCGAAGTAACCACTGAGCTAAACCAGTGTGATGTGTTCAACTGTAAACTGTCTTTATGAACATGTGAGAGCTGCAGAGTCAACTCTGTGATGCATTTACAGGTTTTATATGTGAAGGAAAATATTCTCTGTTAAACAGGCTTTTACTTTGGTGTTTTTTAGGAACATTCTGGTTCATATAGTTCAGTGGATCCCAAAATGTTTTCATTGAAGCTCCTCCCACTTCTGTCTAATAAAAGCTGAGAGAAAACATAATTATATGTGAACAAACTCATCAATTTGAATAAAATGATTCAGCGTTTTAAATGAGTTTCTCTGTTTTTATCAAATCAAGTTTCTTTAATGAATATAAGTCTTCAGATTCATTGACATAAATAAAGTGATTTTACTTTCGGTCTTTACGGGTCAGAAACAATCCTACAGCCTCCACTTTAATCTAATTCTACACATATAGATATAATAATATAATACTAATACTGATCTTTATCTGACACTTTGCACAAACACCAGGTTTAACACAATGTTGACTTTTATTTATGATTGAGGATGAATAGAATATATATTTAAATAGTTTATACAGACAGAAAAACTGTGTCTTGGAGACAGAAGAATAAAAACCTGTGAATGCATTTACAGTAGCAGTAATAGTGCAATAGCAGACTCTGCAGCACTCTCATGTTTATAACGGCAGTTTCACAATATGCTTCCTGCACTGGTTTAGCTCAGTGGTTACTTTGATCAATTTCTCTTTGAGAATACGACTCTCCATCCCTCCATGGGATCGAACCTCGGGTGCTGTCCAGTGTTTTATATCCTTCTGAAATAAAAAAAGGAGCTAAACCAGTGAATCTGTGTATGCAGGAAATAGAGTTTATAAAGGCTGCTGCTGTCTGCTGTCTAGCTCCTGATAGGAAACAATCGCTGTGCTGTTAATTAATATCCTGTTTAAGAAGATATTCAGCTGTTGTGGTTCAGTTTATAATCAGAGAAAGAGAGAAAACACTGGACAGCGCCGAGGTTCGATCCCGCGGAGGGATGAGCATGAAATTCAGCAGTAGAATTGGTTTGCGAAGTAACCACTGAGCTAAACCAGTGTGATGTGTTCAACTGTAAACTGTCTTTATGAACATGTGAGAGCTGCAGAGTCGACTCTGTGATGCATTCACAGGTTTTATTCTTCTGTCTTAACGACACAGTTTTTCATCT
This sequence comes from Anoplopoma fimbria, assembly GCF_027596085.1. Classification (NCBI taxonomy): domain Eukaryota; kingdom Metazoa; phylum Chordata; class Actinopteri; order Perciformes; family Anoplopomatidae; genus Anoplopoma; species Anoplopoma fimbria. Next base: position 15,442 of record NW_026551448.1, on the reverse strand, counting down.
ATAAAAAAATATATTCTCTGACGAACAGACTTTTACTTTGATGTTTTTTCAGAACATTCTGGGTCATATAGTTCAGTGGTTCCCAATATGTTTTTATTGAAGCTCCTCCTACTTCTGTCTAATAAAAGCTGAGAGAAAAGATTATAAATCGGTCAATTTTAAAAAAGGGATTTAGTGTTTTAAATGAGTTACTCTGTTTTTATTAAATCAACTTTTTTAAATGAATTTTACTCGTCAGATTAAAATAAAATAAATAATTGATTTTACTTTTTTATATATATAATAATTCTTATATTTACTCATATCCACTACTTGTTTACATAACATAACTGTCCAGCTTTGTTGTCCTCGTCCCTAGCTGTTATTTTTTATTCCTCTGTAAGTACATTATGAGAGAAACAAAAAAGGATGGAGCCAAATTCCTTATATGTGCACACTCCTTTACAAATAAAGCAGATTATTCTGTGTGGCTGTGTAGCAACAAGGCTGTAAAGCACATAGTATATAATCCTGCGGGCTTCTTCTTCTTATTCTCCATCTTCTGTACAAAAGTTTGCCACGTATCTCCTCCTACAGCGTTGCCAGCACATGCGTCAAAATACATCAAATTGTGCGGCCTGATTGGGAATCGTGTGCTATGACTTTTCTCAGAGATTCGCCTAGCCGTTTCCATGGAAACCACGAAGAACAGAGAGAAAGTTCCCCATAGAGACGAATGCGTTTATGGAGAGAAGAGAGTCAAAAAACACTCAACTTTGGGCCCAGACTGACTCGCCATACTTTAACGTAGAAAAATGATTCGAAGTTTAAAACGTTAACAAAACTCTGGACTATATTGGGCCAAATGGGCATTTTGATATTTAACTAGTTTATACAGACAGAAAAACTGTGTCTTAGAGACAGGAGTGTAAAAACCTGTAAATACATCACAGAGTCGACTCTGCAGCTCTCACATTGTTCATAAAGACAGTTTACCATCAAACACATCACACTGGTTTAGCTCAGTGGTTACTTCGATCAATTTCTCTTTGAGAATACGACTCTCCATCCCTCCATGGGTTCGAACCTCGGGTGCTGTCCAGTGTTTTATATCCTTCTGAAATAAAAAAAGGAGCTAAACCAGTGAATCTGTGTATGCAGGAAATAGAGTTTATAAAGGCTGCTGCTGTCTGCTCTGTAGCTCCTGATAGGAAACAATCACTGTGCTGTTAATTAATATCCTGTTTAAGAAGATATTCAGCTGTTGTGGTTCAGTTTATAATCAGAGAAAGAGAGAAAACACTGGACAGCGCCCGAGGTTCGATCCCACAGAGGGATGAGCATGAAATTCTGCAGTAGAATTGGTTTGCGAAGTAACCACTGAGCTAAACCAGTGTGATGTGTTCAACTGTAAACTGTCTTTATGAACATGTGAGAGCTGCAGAGTCGACTCTGTGATGCATTTACAGGTTTTATATGTGAAGGCAAATATTCTCTGTTAAACAGGCTTTTACTTTGGTGTTTTTTAGGAACATTCTGGTTCATATAGTTCAGTGGATCCCAAAATGTTTTCATTGAAGCTCCTCCCACTTCTGTCTAATAAAAGCTGAGAGAAAACATAATTATATGTGAACAAACTCATCAATTTGAATAAAATGATTCAGCGTTTTAAATGAGTTTCTCTGTTTTTATCAAATCAAGTTTCTTTAATGAATATAAGTCTTCAGATTCATTGACATAAATAAAGTGATTTTACTTTCGGTCTTTACGGGTCAGAAACAATCCTACAGCCTCCACTTTAATCTAATTCTACACATATAGATATAATAATATAATACTAATACTGATCTTTATCTGACACTTTGCACAAACACCAGGTTTAACACAATGTTGACTTTTATTTATGATTGAGGATGAATAGAATATATATTTAAATAGTTTATACAGACAGAAAAACTGTGTCTTGGAGACAGAAGAATAAAAACCTGTGAATGCATTTACAGTAGCAGTAATAGTGCAATAGCAGACTCTGCAGCACTCTCATGTTTATAACGGCAGTTTCACAATATGCTTCCTGCACTGGTTTAGCTCAGTGGTTACTTCGATCAATTTCTCTTTGAGAATACGACTCTCCATCCCTCCATGGGATCGAACCTCGGGTGCTGTCCAGTGTTTTATATCCTTCTGAAATAAAAAAAGGAGCTAAACCAGTGAATCTGTGTATGCAGGAAATAGAGTTTATAAAGGCTGCTGTTGTCTGCTGTCTAGCTCCTGATAGGAAACAATCGCTGTGCTGTTAATTAATATCCTGTTTAAGAAGATATTCAGCTGTTGTGGTTCAGTTTATAATCAGAGAAAGAGAGAAAACACTGGACAGCGCCCGAGGTTCGATCCCACAGGAGGGATGAGCATGAAATTCTGCAGTAGAATTGGTTTGCGAAGTAACCACTGAGCTAAACCAGTGTGATGTGTTCAACTGTAAACTGTCTTTATGAACATGTGAGAGCTGCAGAGTCGACTCTGTGATGCATTTACAGGTTTTTATTCTTCTGTCTTAACGACACAGTTTTTCATCTATAAAAAATATATTCTCTGACGAACAGACTTTTACTTTGATGTTTTTTCAGAACATTCTGGGTCATATAGTTCAGTGGTTCCCAATATGTTTTTATTGAAGCTCCTCCTACTTCTGTCTAATAAAAGCTGAGAGAAAAGATTATAAATCGGTCAATTTTAAAAAGGGATTTAGTGTTTTAAATGAGTTACTCTGTTTTTATTAAATCAACTTTTTTAAATGAATTTTACTCGTCAGATTAAAATAAAATAAATAATTGATTTTACTTTTTTATATATATAATAATTCTTATATTTACTCATATCCACTACTTGTTTACATAACATAACTGTCCAGCTTTGTTGTCCTCGTCCCTAGCTGTTATTTTTTATTCCTCTGTAAGTACATTATGAGAGAAACAAAAAAGGATGGAGCCAAATTCCTTATATGTGCACACTCCTTTACAAATAAAGCAGATTATTCTGTGTGGCTGTGTAGCAACAAGGCTGTAAAGCACATAGTATATAATCCTGCGGGCTTCTTCTTCTTATTCTCCATCTTCTGTACAAAAGTTTGCCACGTATCTCCTCCTACAGCGTTGCCAGCACATGCGTCAAAATACATCAAATTGTGCGGCCTGATTGGGAATCGTGTGCTATGACTTTTCTCAGAGATTCGCCTAGCCGTTTCCATGGAAACCACGAAGAACAGAGAGAAAGTTCCCCATAGAGACGAATGCGTTTATGGAGAGAAGAGAGTCAAAAAACACTCAACTTTGGGCCCAGACTGACTCGCCATACTTTAACGTAGAAAAATGATTCGAAGTTTAAAACGTTAACAAAACTCTGGACTATATTGGGCCAAATGGGCATTTTGATATTTAACTAGTTTATACAGACAGAAAAACTGTGTCTTAGAGACAGGAGTGTAAAAACCTGTAAATGCATCACAGAGTCGACTCTGCAGCTCTCACATTGTTCATAAAGACAGTTTACCATCAAACACATCACACTGGTTTAGCTCAGTGGTTACTTCGATCAATTTCTCTTTGAGAATACGACTCTCCATCCCTCCATGGGTTCGAACCTCGGGTGCTGTCCAGTGTTTTATATCCTTCTGAAATAAAAAAAGGAGCTAAACCAGTGAATCTGTGTATGCAGGAAATAGAGTTTATAAAGGCTGCTGCTGTCTGCTCTGTAGCTCCTGATAGGAAACAATCACTGTGCTGTTAATTAATATCCTGTTTAAGAAGATATTCAGCTGTTGTGGTTCAGTTTATAATCAGAGAAAGAGAGAAAACACTGGACAGCGCCCGAGGTTCGATCCCACAGAGGGATGAGCATGAAATTCTGCAGTAGAATTGGTTTGCGAAGTAACCACTGAGCTAAACCAGTGTGATGTGTTCAACTGTAAACTGTCTTTATGAACATGTGAGAGCTGCAGAGTCAACTCTGTGATGCATTTACAGGTTTTATATGTGAAGGAAAATATTCTCTGTTAAACAGGCTTTTACTTTGGTGTTTTTTAGGAACATTCTGGTTCATATAGTTCAGTGGATCCCAAAATGTTTTCATTGAAGCTCCTCCCACTTCTGTCTAATAAAAGCTGAGAGAAAACATAATTATATGTGAACAAACTCATCAATTTGAATAAAATGATTCAGCGTTTTAAATGAGTTTCTCTGTTTTTATCAAATCAAGTTTCTTTAATGAATATAAGTCTTCAGATTCATTGACATAAATAAAGTGATTTTACTTTCGGTCTTTACGGGTCAGAAACAATCCTACAGCCTCCACTTTAATCTAATTCTACACATATAGATATAATAATATAATACTAATACTGATCTTTATCTGACACTTTGCACAAACACCAGGTTTAACACAATGTTGACTTTTATTTATGATTGAGGATGAATAGAATATATATTTAAATAGTTTATACAGACAGAAAAACTGTGTCTTGGAGACAGAAGAATAAAAACCTGTGAATGCATTTACAGTAGCAGTAATAGTGCAATAGCAGACTCTGCAGCACTCTCATGTTTATAACGGCAGTTTCACAATATGCTTCCGCACTGGTTTAGCTCAGTGGTTACTTCGATCAATTTCTCTTTGAGAATACGACTCTCCATCCCTCCATGGGATCGAACCTCGGGTGCTGTCCAGTGTTTTATATCCTTCTGAAATAAAAAAAGGAGCTAAACCAGTGAATCTGTGTATGCAGGAAATAGAGTTTATAAAGGCTGCTGTTGTCTGCTGTCTAGCTCCTGATAGGAAACAATCGCTGTGCTGTTAATTAATATCCTGTTTAAGAAGATATTCAGCTGTTGTGGTTCAGTTTATAATCAGAGAAAGAGAAAAACACTGGACAGCGCCCGAGGTTCGATCCCACGGAGGGATGAGCATGAAATTCTGCAGTAGAATTGGTTTGCGAAGTAACCACTGAGCTAAACCAGTGTGATGTGTTCAACTGTAAACTGTCTTTATGAACATGTGAGAGCTGCAGAGTCGACTCTGTGATGCATTTACAGGTTTTTATTCTTCTGTCTTAACGACACAGTTTTTCATCTATAAAAATATATTCTCTGACGAACAGACTTTTACTTTGATGTTTTTTCAGAACATTCTGGGTCATATAGTTCAGTGGTTCCCAATATGTTTTTATTGAAGCTCCTCCTACTTCTGTCTAATAAAAGCTGAGAGAAAAGATTATAAATCGGTCAATTTTAAAAAAGGGATTTAGTGTTTTAAATGAGTTACTCTGTTTTTATTAAATCAACTTTTTTAAATGAATTTTACTCGTCAGATTAAAATAAAATAAATAATTGATTTTACTTTTTTATATATATAATAATTCTTATATTTACTCATATCCACTACTTGTTTACATAACATAACTGTCCAGCTTTGTTGTCCTCGTCCCTAGCTGTTATTTTTTATTCCTCTGTAAGTACATTATGAGAGAAACAAAAAAGGATGGAGCCAAATTCCTTATATGTGCACACTCCCTTTACAAATAAAGCAGATTATTCTGTGTGGCTGTGTAGCAACAAGGCTGTAAAGCACATAGTATATAATCCTGCGGGCTTCTTCTTCTTATTCTCCATCTTCTGTACAAAAGTTTGCCACGTATCTCCTCCTACAGCGTTGCCAGCACATGCGTCAAAATACATCAAATTGTGCGGCCTGATTGGGAATCGTGTGCTATGACTTTTCTCAGAGATTCGCCTAGCCGTTTCCATGGAAACCACGAAGAACAGAGAGAAAGTTCCCCATAGAGACGAATGCGTTTATGGAGAGAAGAGAGTCAAAAAACACTCAACTTTGGGCCCAGACTGACTCGCCATACTTTAACGTAGAAAAATGATTCGAAGTTTAAAACGTTAACAAAACTCTGGACTATATTGGGCCAAATGGGCATTTTGATATTTAACTAGTTTATACAGACAGAAAAACTGTGTCTTAGAGACAGGAGTGTAAAGACCTGTAAATACATCACAGAGTCGACTCTGCAGCTCTCACATTGTTCATAAAGACAGTTTACCATCAAACACATCACACTGGTTTAGCTCAGTGGTTACTTCGATCAATTTCTCTTTGAGAATACGACTCTCCATCCCTCCATGGGTTCGAACCTCGGGTGCTGTCCAGTGTTTTATATCCTTCTGAAATAAAAAAAGGAGCTAAACCAGTGAATCTGTGTATGCAGGAAATAGAGTTTATAAAGGCTGCTGCTGTCTGCTCTGTAGCTCCTGATAGGAAACAATCACTGTGCTGTTAATTAATATCCTGTTTAAGAAGATATTCAGCTGTTGTGGTTCAGTTTATAATCAGAGAAAGAGAGAAAACACTGGACAGCGCCCGAGGTTCGATCCCACAGAGGGATGAGCATGAAATTCTGCAGTAGAATTGGTTTGCGAAGTAACCACTGAGCTAAACCAGTGTGATGTGTTCAACTGTAAACTGTCTTTATGAACATGTGAGAGCTGCAGAGTCAACTCTGTGATGCATTTACAGGTTTTATATGTGAAGGAAAATATTCTCTGTTAAACAGGCTTTTACTTTGGTGTTTTTTAGGAACATTCTGGTTCATATAGTTCAGTGGATCCCAAATGTTTTCATTGAAGCTCCTCCCACTTCTGTCTAATAAAAGCTGAGAGAAAACATAATTATATGTGAACAAACTCATCAATTTGAATAAAATGATTCAGCGTTTTAAATGAGTTTCTCTGTTTTTATCAAATCAAGTTTCTTTAATGAATATAAGTCTTCAGATTCATTGACATAAATAAAGTGATTTTACTTTCGGTCTTTACGGGTCAGAAACAATCCTACAGCCTCCACTTTAATCTAATTCTACACATATAGATATAATAATATAATACTAATACTGATCTTTATCTGACACTTTGCACAAACACCAGGTTTAACACAATGTTGACTTTTATTTATGATTGAGGATGAATAGAATATATATTTAAATAGTTTATACAGACAGAAAAACTGTGTCTTGGAGACAGAAGAATAAAAACCTGTGAATGCATTTACAGTAGCAGTAATAGTGCAATAGCAGACTCTGCAGCACTCTCATGTTTATAACGGCAGTTTCACAATATGCTTCCCGCACTGGTTTAGCTCAGTGGTTACTTCGATCAATTTCTCTTTGAGAATACGACTCTCCATCCCTCCATGGGATCGAACCTCGGGTGCTGTCCAGTGTTTTATATCCTTCTGAAATAAAAAAAGGAGCTAAACCAGTGAATCTGTGTATGCAGGAAATAGAGTTTATAAAGGCTGCTGCTGTCTGCTGTCTAGCTCCTGATAGGAAACAATCGCTGTGCTGTTAATTAATATCCTGTTTAAGAAGATATTCAGCTGTTGTGGTTCAGTTTATAATCAGAGAAAGAGAGAAAACACTGGACAGCGCCCGAGGTTCGATCCCACAGGAGGGATGAGCATGAAATTCAGCAGTAGAATTGGTTTGCGAAGTAACCACTGAGCTAAACCAGTGTGATGTGTTCAACTGTAAACTGTCTTTATGAACATGTGAGAGCTGCAGAGTCGACTCTGTGATGCATTTACAGGTTTTTATTCTTCTGTCTTAACGACACAGTTTTTCATCTATAAAAAAATATATTCTCTGACGAACAGACTTTTACTTTGATGTTTTTTCAGAACATTCTGGGTCATATAGTTCAGTGGTTCCCAATATGTTTTTATTGAAGCTCCTCCTACTTCTGTCTAATAAAAGCTGAGAGAAAAGATTATAAATCGGTCAATTTTAAAAAAGGGATTTAGTGTTTTAAATGAGTTACTCTGTTTTTATTAAATCAACTTTTTTAAATGAATTTTACTCGTCAGATTAAAATAAAATAAATAATTGATTTTACTTTTTTATATATATAATAATTCTTATATTTACTCATATCCACTACTTGTTTACATAACATAACTGTCCAGCTTTGTTGTCCTCGTCCCTAGCTGTTATTTTTTATTCCTCTGTAAGTACATTATGAGAGAAACAAAAAAGGATGGAGCCAAATTCCTTATATGTGCACACTCCCTTTACAAATAAAGCAGATTATTCTGTGTGGCTGTGTAGCAACAAGGCTGTAAAGCACATAGTATATAATCCTGCGGGCTTCTTCTTCTTATTCTCCATCTTCTGTACAAAAGTTTGCCACGTATCTCCTCCTACAGCGTTGCCAGCACATGCGTCAAAATACATCAAATTGTGCGGCCTGATTGGGAATCGTGTGCTATGACTTTTCTCAGAGATTCGCCTAGCCGTTTCCATGGAAACCACGAAGAACAGAGAGAAAGTTCCCCATAGAGACGAATGCGTTTATGGAGAGAAGAGAGTCAAAAAACACTCAACTTTGGGCCCAGACTGACTCGCCATACTTTAACGTAGAAAAATGATTCGAAGTTTAAAACGTTAACAAAACTCTGGACTATATTGGGCCAAATGGGCATTTTGATATTTAACTAGTTTATACAGACAGAAAAACTGTGTCTTAGAGACAGGAGTGTAAAGACCTGTAAATACATCACAGAGTCGACTCTGCAGCTCTCACATTGTTCATAAAGACAGTTTACCATCAAACACATCACACTGGTTTAGCTCAGTGGTTACTTCGATCAATTTCTCTTTGAGAATACGACTCTCCATCCCTCCATGGGATCGAACCTCGGGTACTGTCCAGTGTTTTATATCCTTCTGAAATAAAAAAAGGAGCTAAACCAGTGAATCTGTGTATGCAGGAAATAGAGTTTATAAAGGCTGCTGCTGTCTGCTCTGTAGCTCCTGATAGGAAACAATCACTGTGCTGTTAATTAATATCCTGTTTAAGAAGATATTCAGCTGTTGTGGTTCAGTTTATAATCAGAGAAAGAGAGAAAACACTGGACAGCGCCCGAGGTTCGATCCCGCGGAGGGATGAGCATGAAATTCTGCAGTAGAATTGGTTTGCGAAGTAACCACTGAGCTAAACCAGTGTGATGTGTTCAACTGTAAACTGTCTTTATGAACATGTGAGAGCTGCAGAGTCGACTCTGTGATGCATTCACAGGTTTTATTTGTGAAGTAAAATATTCTCTGTTAAACAGACTTTTACTTTGGTGTTTTTTAGGAACATTCTGGTTCATATAGTTCAGTGGATCCCAAAATGTTTTCATTGAAGCTCCTCCCACTTCTGTCTAATAAAAGCTGAGAGAAAACATACTTATATGTGAACAAACTCATCAATTTGAATAAAATGATTCAGCGTTTTAAATGAGTTTCTCTGTTTTTATCAAATCAAATTCCTTTAATGAATATAACTCTTCAGATTCATTAACATAAATAAAGTGATTTTACTTTCGGTCTTTACGGGTCAGAAACAATCCTACAGCCTCCACTTTAATCTAATTCTACACATATAGATATAATAATATAATACTAATACTGATCTTCATCTGACACTGTGCACAAACAGGTTCAAACACAATGTGGACTTCTATTTATGATTGAGGACGAATCAAATATATATTTCTAAATCATTTAATAAACAGACTTTTATATAAATCATTCAGTCAGTGTGTTATAATGATTTTAATTACATGTGTAAATCTAATTTTAAGTTTGGAACAACTGATCTCGGACGAAGATATCTAGAACGTCCCAGACATTTAAACCTCTTCAGGTCATTCTCACAATAAACACACATTAAGATTGTCGACATAAAATGCATCGACAACAAAGTCGTTTTTGTTTTGATAAATTCACATAAATTTTAAAGAAGCCAAAGATTAAAGTCATGTTGGAAGACATTTTTCTTAATAAATTTATTCATCTGCAGAGTTAAATAGTGGATTTACATTTTTTATCCACTTAAAAAAGACATTAATGTTAAAATCAGCTGTTTAGTTCAGTTTATAATCAGAGCCCTAAGGAGCACATCATCCTGGAGCAGATGCACCACCCCTGGTTTACATAACCCTGCAGGAAAACATCACCCAAACGACTCCCAACACCCCTTAGGCTGGGCCTGGACCTGGTCTGGACTTTGCAATGTGTATGATACATCAATACATTTGACCTCAGCTGACTTTAAGTTACCTCCTCAAGCATTTCGTCTTGATTAATGCTTGGAAAGAAAGTGTTTTAATTCCACTGTAACATCCTCCCGTTTAATATGAAGCTGAAGCCGTCAGTTGTTTAGCGTAGCTTAGCACAAATACTGTAAACGGGGGGAAACAGCTAGCCTCTGTCCTCAGGTAACAAATTACCGCAACCCTGTTTATAAAATGAAGACGCAAGTTGTTAAAATAATGCATGAGAGTCTATGGAGCCGGTTGGGAGTGAATACTTTCACAAGTCACTGTATAATATAAAACCTGTCCATATAAGATAAACGATTGTGTTCATTTATTATTAATATTACCAGCAGTGGAATCGTATGAGCTCACTGTCTTTCTTTATGAAAGTACCAGATGTATAACAAGCTGACGTTATAAACTGACCAATTAACCTTTGTATTGAAGGCCAATTATCACACTTATTAAACACATACATATGATAAATACATTCAGCCGGTTACAACTGCAATGAAGCTCAGCATTTAGTATTAGTTATAGTAACAACATCGATGAATAAATGATTATGTGACGTTGCAAACATTACATTTTCTTCCAGTGGAATTCACAGAACAAAATATTCACGTAAATCATTGTGAACGAGCGAAATTGTCAACAAATACTCAATTTTTATCGCAATTTTTCTTGTTTCTCTCAGGTGTGAAAAATGTGTCATATACGTACATCTAAGTTATTATTAATTATTCTCCTGACTTTATAATGTATGTGCTTGGGGAACTTAGGGTTCCTATGGATCCTTAAAAGGTTTTAAAAGGCATTGAATTCATTGATTAATCAAAAAATAAGGCATTCATTGGTATTAAAATGTCTAAAATAAACCTATCAAACTGTCTTTAAAAAGCCAAGCAATGGAAGCAGGGGATATGGATCATTATTTTCTGATGGTGGCAAGAAATATGATAAAAGTTACGTGGCGGCACTACGAAAACAACACCAATGGACAGTCAGTTAGTATTCTTTTTTCACAGTGGATACACAAATGAAATGCATCCACATGAGTATAGATGCAGTAATATAGTGCAGGCTGATCTCACTCAGTTGTAGCTATACCTATGAAAAATGATGTGCTGTAATTCGAGTTCCATAAAATAATTTGTTAAGCTATTCATGTAATGATGGACAGAAAAGTATAAAGACGGCGAAAGCTCTCACAAGGCTGGTGGGAGCGAAGGTGGATGGGACCAACAATAGAGACGTTGTTTGAACCCCAAGTCAGAAGTCAATGTTGATTTATTTGTCACGTAACTTGTGTACTTAAACCTAAACCATGAACTTTTCTTTGCAAAATGAGGAAAAAAACCATCTAAAACAGTGCACATGTTACATGTTTATGAATACATTTTGTGTTGTCCACAGAGACAGAATCACCACCGGCCACAGGAAGGTTTGATCTCGGTGCAGCAGTAAACCTGTGGTGTCTTTACAGGGCTTGATGTGACCTGAAAGGAAGGGATAGAGAGAGATTACTATGAACTGTAGATAAGAATAAACTGTGAAAGTTTGTGAAACAACCAGCACATTAAGATCATGCCTCAAAACTACCTGTTCCAAGCTTAAAGGTGTATATCGTTAGTTAAACATAAAAATAAATAGACATATTTCTGTGTAAAAGGGTTGCAAAAAATATATAAAGAGAAAACTGGCCTATTTTTACATTTATAAAGCATACACACCACTTAACGTGCTGTTTAATTTAGTCGACAGATATTAAAATGAGATATGTTGCATTCACATGGGATCAGGCCGACGGTAGACGGAAAGTTGAGTTTTATGATCTGTTGCACCTCTACAAATAATCATTCACTAATAAATTGCGTCCACACCAGATCTGGATAAACCTGCAAGAGAGGGCAAAAACATGCTGCTGGGCAGATAATGCTGATGAAAGTGTGAGCGCTCAATAATACTTTTAATATTTGAAAGTCATACTTACCTTTTCCTTTTTTTATACTGTAGTCTATGGTGATTTGCTTCTCTTCGGTCCTGTCCTTTCGCGTCAGCTTGCATTTGTAAGTCGTGGTTTTGTTGCCGTACAGCTCAGGATGGCCTTGGAGACAGGGCTTGCATTCGTTAGCCGGCTTGAAACCGTCGCATGACGAAAATTCACAGCTGTATAACGGAGAGCCTGGACATTGTGCATAATAGCATTCCAACCTATAATAGAGCAAAATTATATAGATTACTTTATTGAAAGGCACAATTTATTTAATGTCAAAGCTAAAAGCAAATGCATTCCAAATGTGCAATGAATGTGAAAACTCTACGTGTTGTCAATGAGTAAACTGAGTGCTTCAACCTGAGGCAGTTCTTGGAGATGCAAGCAGTCAATATGCCGAAATCCCCTTTCTTTTGGGTCCAAGTTGAACCTGCAGTCAGATGGCAGTTTATTAACCATGTCATAGTGTGTCAGCATTTCAAAATGTTTCTTAGACGTGCAAGCCCAATTCCACTTCTTTTAGCATCACAGTGTGAGATAGTGTTTCACCCTTCCGGTGTCCATCATGGGATTTTATTTTGGAAAAAATATGTACAGTTGTCAACAGCGAGAAACAAATACTTTATGAATCAATTACTCATATGATGTTTGTCAATTTAACAGATGATTTTGCACGTCAAGAAGGTGTCAGTTTGTCACAGTTACATTTATTTTAGTGTGAAACCGCTCGGTAAACCACATCTCTCGTCTTCTACAATGTACGTCACCAACATGGCCATTAGCCTAGCTTGCTAGCCAGCTACCTAACTCAGCTATGTTCCAAATGTAATGTTATCAAGGATTCAATGATAATTTATTGTCATTATGCAACACAGAAATTCACAACGAAATTCAGTTGTAGCCTGTTTGTAACACAACAAAAACATGACAAAACCCCCCCCCCAAAAAAAACCAATTCTCTACCTCTATTGGGGCGGCTGTGGCACATGAGGTAGAGCGCTTGTCCCGTAACCACAAGGTTGGTGGTTCAAGCCCCTCTACTGGCAACATGCCGAGGTGTCCTTGAGCAAGACACCTAACCCCAAGTTGCTCCCCGGGCGCTTCATTGCAGCCCACTGCTCCTCCAGGATGGGTTAAATGCAGAGAAATAATTTCCCCATTGTGGGACTAATAAAGGCTTAGTTATTATTATTATTATTATCTTCACATTAAAAAATTCAACATGAGGAGAAAAAACATTGTCCATCAACTTTGACTGTGTTTTAACACCAGGCATCATGATGTAAACACAGAGTCCACCTCCTCTCGTCACACCAGAGTCCTGCTTTAGTCCTGCTGTCGGCCCGTCAAGTGCAGCTTGATTGTGGATTAACGATGGATCCAGATCTCTGTGAAGATATGGACTCAACAGTCACCGACATCACACAGCCAGGAGCATGCTGGGTAATGGAGTAGCCTCAGGTCCTAGCTGGGTTAGCTTAGCTTCCCTTGGCTCTCCTCCCTCTCTTCTCTGGTGCAGTTTGGTGGTATTTGGTCCGGCAGGTCTGGGCGGTGATCGTCTTAAGGTCCGCCGCACTTAATCCAGTCCCCCCCTATCTTAATTTAGCTCATGTATTTTATCCAGCGACTCTTTTTACGAGCCGGGAAGAAAGAGAACGAGTGAGAATGGTTGTTGGTGTGAGAACATCCTGGTACTAAACACACAGGCATCGTAGTTTCAGAGAGAGACGTCACCTACAACACTTTTGGTTGTGTTGTCTTTATAATTACGTATTTTCACAGTCTTGTATGTCAACAGTTGTACCACGGAATAAGCCTTTCATGACGTGCAAAATCATCTTTTAAATCGACGAACATCATATGTGTTATTCATGGTACAATTAAAACGGGATCAAAAATGTATTTGTCTTTATCTGGTCCAATGGTGGTCCATCGAAAGGTTAATTACCTTTATAATAACAGAGCTACGACGACATCATGTTTAGGATAAATCTAATTACAATTTTTATCAAATACTCTTCAATCATGATAAAGCAACAACAACAACAGATGCACACAGACACAAGCACAACAAAAACAACTCAATAGTGTAACAGTGATGTAATCCAATCTCTCAAATCTGATTAAGGCTGGTTCTGCTGATTGATCAGCTCGTTACAGGAGCAGCAGAACCCACTAAAATGTTGTTAGTGTCTTCCTGAATCTCAAAGCTACAAATTCAACCGCCCACAGCTGCTCATATTCACCTTTATAATCATACATCATGCAACATGATGTGTCTAAAAAAATCATATATATATTCTTTCATCAGTTCCAAATAAAATCCACTTTCACTGATTTGAAGTGAGCTTACCTATGAGGACGAAGATAATAGACAAGGAGATGTGCATTTTCCTGATCCAACTTTTGACATAAACAAAGAAATGGTAAAGTCATTGTGGGAAATAAATTACAGGACACCTCATGACCATTTGATCATCGAGTCCTTTCATCAAGACAAGAAAAACAAATGTTAACCTTATTCAGTTCTGGCAGTTGGACCTTGGAAGTGGATTTAAGGAATAAAGTGTTCAGGGGCAAATGCATATTAATACACATGCCATGTTAAAAAAACATTATTGATTCTTCCCTACCCAGCAGCAGTTTCATAAGCTTGTTAAACCCATTAAATGAGAGCAACCATTAGAATTAAATGGGAACAGTAAACCGGTTTGAACCCTACTGTCATGCAACATGCAACACGTAAGCAGCCTTCAACTGAACTTAACCGTCAGTTGTGTTCCAACAGGTCTCATGCACCGTTTCAAGTAAATGTACAAAATGTGTGTGAAATGTAAATGTATTTCAATTCCTTACCGTTGTTTTCTTCTTTTCTCTTCCGTGACTTGTGACAGTGGATGACGGTAATCATAGAATCAGCTTGATGGGCAGGGCACGATGAGGGAAGCAGCTGGAGTGGAGGGTTGGGTGGAGGAGTGCTTCTCCACCGCACGGTGCAGACTGTTGCTGTCTGACTTCTGTGGCTGATTGGTGATTTGAAATTATGTAATGGTTTTAAATTTTTGCTCTTGGTAACTTTGCAAGACACTTCAGTTAGAAATTAAAATGTTCAGTTTCTGCAGAGTATAGTGTCCAAAGTGCATCTCGGAAATAAAAGTTAGATATTCCAACAAAACCACTTTGTTATGTTAAGGAAAAACATCATGGTTGGCCTTAAAATAACGTACAGTTGGGTTAAGGCAACAAAACCACAAACAGTTAGATTTTAAAATAAACTGTATATAAGAAGTGGACAAAGTCATCCTGACGTCACCCATTGGTTTGTGGACTGCA
>NW_026551447.1:0-7330 GCF_027596085.1 Anoplopoma fimbria | reverse complement strand
TGAGGCTGTCTGGTACATTGTAATTCCCTCTAAGTAGAACTGCTGCCTCTCAAAAGCTTTTTTAAATTGTTCTTATTGAAAAATGAATAATACAAATATTATTGTGATAACTGTTCAGTTTTGTTTTAAGGATCTGACTTTGTATGCTGTGGTCTTTTTAAAGATATTTAGGGTTTTACTTGCCTGGTTGAAGTCAAATGCTTGAGCCTCCTGGACTGAACACCAGAGTGGAGTAGAGAGCCAAATCCTGAAGAGACACCACCCAGCACTAAAACACAAACACAAACACACACACAGTTGTAATGATTTCTGCACTTTAGCTGCATGTCCATCCTCAATTAAAGGAAAACCAATTCTGCTCCTGTACGACGAAACTGCACTGTATATTACTCTTCAAGGTAAACTTATTTTGACGTGGATTACTTTTGGTTTTGACGTTTCACAAATACGTTTCAAATGAGTCAGCAGAAGTTCACATGAGTCCACATATGTCAGCTAACGGAGGAGGGTTTGATTGGTGGGGTCAAGAAACTTTTGGGGGCTTTCAGCCAAAAGACTGCTGTTCATATCCTGTGTGAACCAAGTACCTTTGTGGCCTAAACATAATGTTGTGTTGTTTTGGTTTTGTTTTAATTTCGTAGACATTTTAAGACACACGATGGACTTTATATAATAATATATAAATAAATAATAATATATATTTTAGTTATTGTCTATATTGTCCTCCCCAGTATGCATTTGTTGGTTTGATAAGCCAGTATATAGGTTTCCCTAACATTTCTTTCGGAATGGTCTGATAATGGAGTTAACGGCTTCATTTTTTCTTACTCTTATTCTTCAATAGAGTTTATTGTGGTCATATAACTCTGTTAATTAATTTCTTTGTAGTAGGTTCTTTAATGGAATATTTTTTGGGGAAAATAAACTTTTGAGCTTAAAACCTGTGTTTCCTTGTGCCTTGACTGGTAGGTCCACGACATTAACTATTGGATAGATTGCCATGAAATTCTATATTTATATATTATACTCATGATTATAAACTCATGAGTTATTCTGTTGTATATGAGATTGGAAGCATTTAATTTGCCTTTTCATTATTGACAGCTAACGGTGCTGACAGTACAAACTGTCGGTCTGGACGGCGTTATCAGCTGTAATCGTCGTAAGAGAGCAGTGCTGAACAGCGGCAGTGAGCTAACCAGTGGAAAACGCTAACATGCACTAAAAGGCACGCGAAAGGCCGGCTATGTCAACAAAGCAACGAGAAGCTCTGATGATAACACACACAGAGAGAGTGAGACTTCATTCTCTGCTCAGGTAGACGTAACACCACTATATCTTTACGTAGATGATAGTTGTTAAAGAGATATTAATGCTCTTAATGTCAAAAAGAGAACCTTTTAATCCATTTCCCAGTTTTAAATTGGATTCTCTGTTATAAAACGTTGAGAAACAATTTTCAAAAAGCGTTATCACAGCGTCTGCAGAAATATTTGACAACCCTCAACTCAGAATAAGCAGGTTTACCCAAATGGACTGTGGTTGTCCTATCGACCTTAAGGCTTCAAAGTTATTAATAGAGACTGCATAAACACATAGGCCAGGGTAAAGAGCACACCCTTGTAGATTTCACCTCATTGTGTAACTTGTGGTCAATTCCACTCTGCCAGCTGGTGTGTACATTGTGGTTGAGACTGGGTCAATAATAGTGTTTTTGGAGGGTCAAACCCTCAACTAAGTGTCCAGTTTAATGACCCTTAAATGAAAGATAATGTGACGTTTGCTTGTGCAATCTCCTAGCAGATGACTGAAAATAATTAAGTATATCATTGTTGCTGCCCCGTTTTTAATCAGCAACACCACTTCTCATATATAACAGATAACCTTTTATCACTCCCCTCACAATAAAAGCTACCACATGGTTCACCAGTTGACAGCTTTAGTGGTGAGTCGGCAGCAATAGGAACCATTGAGCTTGCATTAAGACATCGACTGTAGGAGAGTGATCAGAGAGTGTTTTATCAAGTAGATTCAATTAGAAACACTAATGCATGTATCATTTCCTGAGTCTCTTGTTTGTCATTTGGATCTTGTTTGTGAAAGTTGTACTCCAGCAATAACAATGAAAGCTATAGAGGCAATATTTATTGCAGAAAAAAACTGGGACCTTTATTATGAGAACACAAACAGGGGAACAAATAAAATAACTGTTTATGATTGTTACAGGTTCGTCACGGCAAGGAGATTGGTTGGACGGATGTCAATGGTTGATAGACTTTGATCATGACCTTTCTGGCCTCTTTTAAAAAGCGTTGCCTCGCATCTCCACCTCAAACTTCTGCAACACAAGAGCCTATGACAGACGGATATTCAAACGTCTTAACAAAATAAATCTTGACTGAGTCTGCAACTTTAAAGACGGTGGTGGTTTTTCCCCAGTACAGTGGATTGCAGCACTAGTGCATTTTACAACTTCTAGGACCCCAAGTAAGGGTTTAAATAAGGGCTATTCAAGTGTTCATACTGTCTAGTCTATGGGGAAAAGTATTTTTTTTGGCCCCAATGGCGTCACGTGACGGACCTGGAAATTGTAATTCATGAAAGCGTGCTAACGGTTGTCCTTTTCAGAAGACATTGATTTTGTTGCCAAATGCTAACTGATGGTTTTATTGCCTAAAATATGTTGGTTTTGTTTCCTAAACCCAACTGTTGATTTTGTTGCCTAAACCTAACTGTTTGTTTTGTTGCCTAAACCTAACTGTTGATTTTGTCAGACCTAAACCTAACACGTTTGTTTTGAACAGTCAGTGCCTTCTGGGAAAAATACCTAACTTAACATTATTTTGGATGATTACAAAGAAATTACATCATATATGTATGTTTGTTTTTTAATAACATTTGGATCCACCAATTTGCCTGGATGGACACATGGAATAAAATGATTATTGGCTAAACACTCCAAGGTGTATTGTTTTAGATTATGCCTAACTCTTGGCTAGTAAAAGCTCAGATGTTATGTTTTTAAGTGAATGTCCTAAACCAAAGAAACTGGAATCTAGTTAGTATGTTTTGTTGAACAGAACAGAACGATGGGGTGTGAACATCAGTGGTATCAGTAGTGTTGCATGCTGTTGGATTTTTGTTGTGTAGGGGTGCTGAAGGTGCATAAAAAACCATAACAGAACCTAAACTTTGTTTTTTAAGGTGCAATATCAGTATAATACTATAACTGTTTTATTATAAGGAGTTTTTTGTTGCAACACCCTCAATGATTTGAAGAGGCTTTGAAGAGCTTCATGGGTTTTTTTAAAAGCATTGCCTAAACCTGGGTGCTGTTGCCTATGTATTATTGCAAATCTTAACTAAATAACTGTTGCTTTTTGTAAAACCAATTTAGGTGTTTATTAATAAGGTGGAGATCTTTTCTTTTTTGGACTTTTAAATCCACAACACTTAAAAAATGTCACCATTGTTTATTGCCTATAACCTAACTCTCGGAGAAAATTACGTTTTTTGATGCGATGTTGGCGTGGGCGGTACATTTATGGGATTGTTTGTATTTTGGGCCATAAACTGTTGTCCTTTTCAGAAGACATTGATTTTGTTGACAAATGCTAACCGATGGTTTTGTTGCCTAAAACATGTTGGTTTTGTTTCCTAAACCTAACTGTTGGTTTTGTTGCCTAAACCTAACTATTTGTTTTATGCCTAAAACATTTTGGTTTTGTTGCCTAAACCCAACTATAGGTTCCCTCCACATGTTTCATCACAGCTCTGTTTAGCACTTTAAATTGATGTCTGGAGGCTGCTCGGTGTTAAACCTGTCTCAAGTTCAAGACCTTTTAAACTGTAGATAATCTAAAGCAAAATCATTGTCATACCTAAAGTTTTGGGCTCTTTGGTTCTTTAATGCAACATTATAACACTGCTTTAGTAATGCTTCTCCTTGGGACTGGTGCATGACTATCAAATAAATATATCTCCAGACATCTCTAGGTTGGTGTGTTTCTCGCCACCACTATTTATGGCTTGTTGTTTTTTGTATCTGTTGCATTAGAAGGCACAGTTTCTGGCCATGTCTATTCAATCAAATGTTGTTTTGTACAGTTCCATTAGCATTGTTATTTTCAGAGAAGCTTTTTCTCAGACTAGCTCCACTTTCTGCTTTTCAAGGCGTGGCTGTTTTCTAATTTCTCTTTGGGGAGGGAGATCCAGGAAATGAAAACATAATCTCACCAGTATACATTAGTCCTAATGCACTCACGACTAGAACCCATTTAATTTCCAGTTACAAGGTTGACGAAGCCTGCAGGTTGAACGAGCCAAGCACAGAGTGATGATTGTTGTAGATATTGTGATTTTTTGAAAGAATCTGTTGAGACAAGATGAAAATGAGTGAGTAGATTGGTAGACTGGAAGGTACACATTCAAAAGCAGTTCCCAAATATGCCATTTTGAGGAGCAAATGTTTATAACCCGCAAATATCACAGGTTTATCAGCATAATCATACGTAACCCAGCTGTTTTTCTGTTGGAGCAGCAAAAGAAAAGAGAGTCACATGGGAGATAAAGGCCCAATTCCAGTTCCAGCATCGTTTTTTAAATGATTTCCATCCATACTAACATGCATGAAAACAAATCACATGGCTATTCGTGTACACTGGGAATGTGGGTACCAGTGTAAACAGGAAGTAAACTGGTTGCTTAGTTACAGAAAATAAAACAGAGAATTATTGTGCTCTTTAATATTAAAAGGCTGTGCTTGATACTTAAGTTCTTACTTTATAATCTTCCTCTATATCCTAAAAAGGACAGAAAGTTTTTCTTTTCAGGTCTTACTCTGTCTCTCTGTCTCAAACACATTGAATTCACTTTTAAATGTCCACTTACAAATCTTAATTTTACTAGATCATGGTTCTAAATCTGGTCCACATAGTCTCTTATTAGTTTCCTCTGTTTCATTGTTGTCTGTTCTCTCACTCATAGCTCTGTTGGTGGTCCCTGTTACTGGAGAGTATTTATGCTTTTGTTCCTTTACAGTTTCTTTGTGAACTTCACAATAGTCGTGCAGAACAAAAAAAGCATTGATTCGAAAAGGAAAGTCCTCTGTTTTTCTGTCAATCGCCCTCCTCAAAGCCTCAAACCGTGACGTCAAACATAACGCCGCATGACATGTCACTCACTAATCGCTCCAATAAAGACAGCTACTTCAAGGCTCCTCGCATCATGTAGTAATATTCTAAAACGCAGAATTTAACTGCACAACAGCTGCTAGTAAAGACAAAAAGGCTTCAAAATTGCAGTCCACAAACCAATGGGTGACGTTAGGATGACTTTGTCCACTTCTTATATACAGTTTATTTTAAAATCTAACTGTTTGTGGTTTTGTTGCCTTAACCCAACTGTACGTAGTTATTTTAAGGCCAACCATGATGTTTTTCCTTAACATAACAAAGTGGTTTTGTTGGAATATCTAACTTTTATTTCCGAGATGCACTTTGGACACTATACTCTGCAGAAACTGAACATTTTAATTTCTAACTGAAGTGTCTTGCAAAGTTACCAAGTGCAAAAATTAAAAACCATTACATCATTTCAAATCACCAATCAGCCACAGAAGTCAGACAGCAACAGTCTGCACCGTGCGGTGGAGAAGCACTCTATCCTCCACCCAACCCTCCACTCCAGCTGCTTCCCTCATCGTGCCCTGCCCATCAAGCTGATTCTATGATTACTGCCATCCACTGTCGCAAGTCACGGAAGAGAAAAGAAGAAAACAACGGTAAGGAATTGAAATACATTTACATTTCACACACATTTTGTACATTTACTTGAAACGGTGCATGAGACCTGTTGGAACACAACTGACGGTTAAGTTCAGTTGAAGGCTGCTTACGTGTTGCATGTTGCATGACAGTAGGGTTCAAACATGGCATGTGTATTAATATGCATTTGCCCAACACTTTATTCCTTAAGTCCACTTCCAAGGTCCAACTGCCAGAAATGAATTTTTAAACATTTTTTTTCTTGTCTTGATGAAAGGACTCGATGATCAAATGGTCATGAGGTGTCCTGTATTTTATTTCCCACAATGACTTTACCATTTCTTTGTTTATGTCAAAAGTTGGATCAGGAAAATGCATATCTCTTTGTCTCTTCTCTTCGTCCTCATAGGTAAGCTCACTTCAAATCAGTGAAAGTGGATTTTATTTGGAACTGATGTTGGAATAAAAGAATATATATATGATTTTTTTAGACATATCATGGTGCATGATGTATGATTATAAAGGTGGATATGAGCAGCTGTGGGCGGTTGAATTTGTAGCTTTGAGATTCAGGAAGACACTAACAACATTTTAGTGGGTTCTGCTGCTCCTGTAACGAGCTGATCAATCAGCAGAACCAGCCTTAATCAGATTTGAGAGATTGGATTACATCACTGTTACACTATTGAGTTGTTTTTGTTGTGCTGTGTGTCTGTGTGTTGTTGTTGTTGTTGCTTTATCATGATTGAAGAGTATTTGATAAAAATTGTAATTAGATTTATCCTAAACATGATGTCGTCGTAGCTCTGTTATTATAAAGGTAATTAACCTTTCGATGGACCACCATTGGACCAGATAAAGACAAATACATTTTTGATCCCGTTTTAATTGTACCATGAATAACACATATGATGTTCGTCGATTTAAAAGATGATTTTGCACGTCATGAAAGGCTTATTCCGTGGTACAACTGTTGACATACAAGACTGTGAAAATACGTAATTATAAAGACAACACAACCAAAAGTGTTGTAGGTGACGTCTCTCTCTGAAACTACGATGCCTGTGTGTTTAGTACCAGGATGTTCTCACACCAACAACCATTCTCACTCGTTCTCTTTCTTCCCGGCTCGTAAAAAGAGTCGCTGGATAAAATACATGAGCTAAATTAAGATAGGGGGACTGGATTAAGTGCGGCGGACCTTAAGACGATCACCGCCCAGACCTGCCGGACCAAATACCACCAAACTGCACCAGAGAAGAGAGGGAGGAGAGCCAAGGGAAGCTAAGCTAACCCAGCTAGGACCTGAGGCTACTCCATTACCCAGCATGCTCCTGGCTGTGTGATGTCGGTGACTGTTGAGTCCATATCTTCACAGAGATCTGGATCCATCGTTAATCCACAATCAAGCTGCACTTGACGGGCCGACAGCAGGACTAAAGCAGGACTCTGGTGTGACGAGAGGAGGTGGACTCTGTGTTTACATCATGATGCCTGGTGTTAAAACACAGTCAAAGTTGATGGACAATGTTTTTTCTCCTCATGTTGAATTTTTTAATGTGAAG
>NW_026551446.1:0-3071 GCF_027596085.1 Anoplopoma fimbria | reverse complement strand
CAGATAACAGCCATTTTTCATTGAAATTGTGCAAAATGTGATACAAGCACCAAATTTGGCATAGTGGTTCCCAAGGGTCTACTTAGAAAATCTGCCTGACGTGCCATTCAAAAATCCAAGATGGCGGCCATTTTTCAATATGGACGCCAAATGTGTCTGCCGAAAATGGTTTTTCTCATATAAATCCATGTACTTTATGGATTTGAATGATCTTGTTGTGGATTTCTATGTTTTCTTGCATGCTGATTCAAATTTTTTCTAGAGAAAAAGAAGTGAATAACTTCACACTTTTTGGCTATTTAGATCAGCCTTTTTCTGCATTTTCGCTTGCCTAATGAGTGTTTTGCTATTTTTTACTATGTGCATGATGATAATTTCTAAATGTATAGAACAGTATTTACATTTAGTGCATAGGGTGTAGGGTGTTGTAGTAGAGGTAGGACCTTTGTTTCATCAGTCAGCCACATTCTCCTGATGGAATCCAGGCACTGGTCCTCAGTACTTACCTAACTCTATGGCTCCAAGAAGTTGCTAGTGCCGACATGGCACTGCTCTGTGTTTGAGGGAGTATGCCATGCATTAATATATACATATATCTGACACACAGCAAATAGGTTATGACAATAAATAGTGGTGATTATACCGCAATCTAGTGGTCATTTAAATTCGCTTTAGTAATCTAATTATAGCTTAACTGCCATTAACGAGCATATTCACGGTAGGAATAAAAAACCCAACTCACGCTACAAATAATATATATACAAGAAAGCTTATAACTATTACACAGGTCTAACATATAATAATATGTAACAGATCTTACATTTATTAATACACTAATACACTAACAGCCAAACTAACACCGTGCAGACTCTTCTGGTGTTTTGCCGCGAACTAACTCAAACACAAGAGGTTGCTGGGCAACGGATCTCTGCACGTGCACAATCTGCTAAAGTCTCTGGCCTTTCTAACATACAGGTTGGTAAAAGGATAAACACTCGGCCCTGGTCATCAGAATGGCTTTAAATACCAAAGGTGAGACTGCATCATGGCAGACCAACTGGACCAAGTGTTGCCTCTGTCAAACAGAGAAAAGTGAATGCCTCACATCTCCACTTGCAAATCCTGCCCGAAGGGTAGAGGATGGATACAGCCTCTTAGGGAGGAATATTCCTCTATTTCATGCAGTGAATGCACTACCAATCAAGATGGACCCACGAAGGCTTGATGACGGCAGTGGGATAGAGGCAACCCTGAGGAAAAATCAAGCACAGTACCATGCTAGTTGCAGGCTTCTGTTCAGCAACAGTAAGTTACAAAGGGCAGAAAAGAAAACGTCTCCTGCGATGGATGAGAACAGCAGCAGCAACAAAATACCACGGAGATTGTCAGACCCCAAACGGATAGAATGTTTTATATGTGAGGAGGAGGGAGATCTGGATGACTTTAGACAAGCTATGACCATGAAACTGAACAAGAGGGTCAACAAGTGTGCAAATCTGAAACCAGGTCAAAAAGAGGTCAAGGGATCAGAAGAAGAGTGACTGGAACCAGCAGGACCCCAACAAACTGGAGAAGCTTCCTGCGGGATGACGACAACAAAACTGAGCTCTTCCACTTTCTCGCAGAGAAAATATGTCAGGCTGGAACCACAAGTATGGTCATCGTGACAAAAGGAGAAGATGTCATCAGCAACAAAATCAAATCCTTAGATGCTGTGGCCCCATGCTGTCATGAAGAAGCTGATACCCGGATATTTGTACATGGAAGAGATGCAACTGCAGAGGGTAGCAAGTCACTTGTCATCAAAGCCAATGATACTGACGTGCTCGTCATAGCAGTGTCTAAGCTGCCATCCCTGCAGAGGCTTGGTCTTGAAAAAATGTGGATTGCCTTTGGGCAGGGAGCCAATGCTCGATGGATACCAGTCCATGAGGTAGTTTCCGCAATAGGACCTGAGAAAGCCAGTGGGATCCTGTATTTCCATGCATTCACAGGCTGTGACGTGGTCTCGTCTTTCCATGGGAAGGGAAAGAAATCTGCATGGCTGACTTGGGAAGTCTGTGATGAGGTTTCTAAAACCTTTACAAAACTCAGCAACTGTCCAACAGAGGTTTCTGAAGATGACCTGCAGAAGCTGGAGAATTTTGTTGTCGTCATGTGTGACAGATCAAGTGCAGCTACCGGTGTTGACGAGGCAAGGCTGAATCTCTTTGCCCGTAAGCAGAGGTCCTATGATGCGATCCCACCAACCAGTGCAGCCCTCATGGAACACGCAAAACGCGCTGCTTACCAGGCTGGTATCATATGGGGTCAAGCAACAGTAACCAATCCAGAAGTCGTCAGTCCTGCCGACTGGGGATGGAATCAGAAGGGAGACATATGGCAGATCTGTTGGACAACGCTTCCACCTATTGCAGCCAGCTGTCAGGAACTGACCCAGTGTTCCTGCAAGAAAGGCTGCAACCGGAGATGCAAATGCTTTCGTTCAGGGCTCGCCTGCACTGCACTCTGCAGCTGTGTATGTCAGCTGTAGTGCTACATATACAGCGGTGTACGTTGGTTTCAGTGTTTGGGCCACTGTAATAGTTTGCTTTGGAAGGACGATTTTTACAGTATTAAGGATTTTTATTATTATTTTCAAATTTTGTTTCCGTCCTGAATAACATGATCCAAATGCTAAATACCTTAATGCAAAATGGGTATATTTAATGTTTATATTTGTGTAAATAAAGTATTAGGAGTATTATTTGATGTGTTATGTTGCTTTTTTATATAAAGTGTTCATTTTCTACCATTTACAGTATTATAATGCTAGTGAAGGTAAAATAATTAGGTTCAGCATGGAAGAAAACATACAATTCAACACCAAGATCACTCAAATCCATCAAGTACATGCATATCTATGAGCAAAACCATTTTCGGCAGACACATTTGGCGTCCATCTTGAAAAATGACCGCCATCTTGGATTTTTGAATGGCACGTCAGGCAGATTTGTTAAGTAGACCCTTGGGAACCACCATGCCAAATTTGGTGCTTGTATCACATTTTGCACAATTTTTCCATTATCTGC
>NW_026551445.1:0-2474 GCF_027596085.1 Anoplopoma fimbria | reverse complement strand
TGGTCTTTCTTTATTTTTTCTTTTTTCTACATTGTAGATTAATATTGAAGACATCCAAACTATGAAGGAACACATGTGGAATTATGTGGTAAACAAACAAATGCTCAACAAACCAGAATATGTTTTATATTTTAGATTCTTCAAAGTAGTTGAATGAGAAGGTGTGTCCACACTTTTGACTGGTACTGTAAATATAATCTATAATATAATATTATAATCTGTACACATGCAACATCTTCTGTCCCAGGACCCTCACATCGGTACAGGGAAAACTCCCCTCTCGCCTCAGCGTTCCTGGTTTCTGTCTGCCTCTCCCCTGGGCTGTTTGGCTTGTCCCTGCAACGTCACCACAGTGTGAGTTTTCCGGTCTACTTACCTGTGGTTTCCTTTGGCTCAGAGACTACAGATTGAACTGAACTGTATTTCTAATTACCTGTTGGCTCTGTTACCTGCTGAAGTTTAAAATAAGTCACCAACAACGGTCCCTGCTTTCTATTGTGCTGGCATTTGGGTTTGTACATAGCCTATCACACATTCCTTCGTCCACCCTGACTATATTTTCTTTTCAAGCCTTTTCTTTGAATTGCTTGCTTGGAATGGAATCACAAACTAAATAATTTAAGTCATCAACAGCTTGATTAACATAAACTTTTTGCATCTATGCTTTCAGGCATATTAAAACCAAAACTTTTGATTTGCACAGACTGACATCATATAACATTGAAAGATGGGAGATGTTTCACTGGGTTTGTTACATTTTGATACCTAAATCTGAATTTTCAGAGTAGGCCAAAGTCACTAGGACTTAAAACACAAGCATGGTTATCCCCTCCACAGTTATGATAATGTAATGCGCTCTTGTAAGTCTGTGAGTCCGTCTTTACCCGAATTAAAACAAAAGAGACACTGCCCAACAGTCAAAAAATTCTGACATGATCCCAAACAAGGTTAGCTGAGATCTTAAATACATTTATATTTGTCAGTATATGTACATGGATTTTTTTTTTTATATTTACCTTCTCAAAATCAAAATTACATATGCCTTATCAGACAGACTGGAACAGTTGGCTAGCCTGTTTCATTGCTTGAATAATTCAATTCAATTCAATTCAGTTTATTTTGTATAGCTCAGAATCACAAATTACAAATTTGCCTCAGAGGGCTTTACAATCTGTGCACATGCGACATCCTCTATCCTTCCCTCACATCGGCACAGGAAAAACTCCCCTAAAAAACCTTTAACAGGGAGAAAAAAGGAAGAAACCTATGGGAGAACGACAGAGGAGGGATCCTTCTCCCAGGATGGACAGAATGCAATAGATGTCATGTGTACAGAATGAGCAGCATAACAGAGATACAACACATTCAATGTATATGACATAAATGATTCATATAATAAGACTACTTATAATAACAGCAGCAATTACAGTAGTTATGAAAATAGGGCTAGTAATGTGACTAATAATAATAATAGAAGTAGCAGTGGGTGTCAGTCGGCTCACAGCAGGAGGCATTTACTACGGTCCAGGTACCACAACGATTCATGGAAACCTGCAGAGCGAGAAAGCAAAAAGGGCCTCAGGGTGGAAGTGAAGCTAAAATGCTTAATGGTACAGGTAATAGTAATAGTAATGTGACTAGTAATAATAATGGTGGTAGCAGTCGGTGTCAGCAGGGCCGTAGCAGGATGCATGACCACGGTCCAGGTACAGCCACGATTTATAGAAGCCTGCGAAGCGAGAAAGCACAAAGACTCCAGGGTAGAAGCAAGTCAATAAGCGTAATAGTGCAGGGAATAATAATAGTAATGTGACTAATGATGATAGTGGTAGTAGTAGTGGGTGTCAGCAGGGCCTCAGCAGGTGGCACGATGACAGTCCAAATATAACCCCGATTCCTGGGAACCTGGAATAAGAATCAATGATCTCTACAGATTTCCGCTTTGGCATCATCTTTACCCTATTATTTATCAAAACCATGTCAATTAAAAGTTACCTAGAAAGAGGGGCCTCAACTTTACTAAACGGGTGTGATAGAAAGTTTAATCTTGTGAAAATTGACATTTGTGAAGGCAATAAGGGCTGTTGAGCTATATTATGGTATGCAATTAGGATGAAATGCAGTTTATGTACGATGTGCCTGGATGCATCAGTCAAAGTCATTGTTTTGTAATGCTTTTGTAATGCTGTTTTTTCTTGGCATAAAAATATCACTATTTCACTATTACAGAAGGCTTACATCAGGGTAAAACTACAGTTTTTGGGTTTGGTTTGTTCTGTTTTTTCTGTTTCTCTCTCTCTTCTCCCCCTCCCCTCTGTGTTTCTCTCTCTCTTCTCCCCCTCCCCTCTGTGTTTCTCCTTTCCCTGCAGTGTGTGTGTGCGGCAGGAGGCGTGGCTTGTTTTCCTCCAGAGCTGTAACGAGGCACACCTGGTGTCAATCATCCTCCATCACCTTCTCCACATAAGGCCGGTCAT
>NW_026551444.1:0-14522 GCF_027596085.1 Anoplopoma fimbria | reverse complement strand
ACGGCGTAAAATGACCTCCAGCAGCCCAGGGAGGAAAAAAATAGCAGGCGCTTTCCGGAGGATTTTAGTGCTGAAATCCGGCTGAATCTGTCTTTTAAGGCAGTGAAACGGCGTAAAATGACCGGCATCACAGCGTCAAAACACCCGCAGCAGAGTGCTCCAAGTCAGGGTAAACTCTGGGAGTGACAGCGGGTCTTTTAGCACACTAAAACGGCGTAAAATGAACCGACACAACCATGCTGCTCCATCCGCCTAAAAAATGACCGCGACCGCCAGCTGAAAACGTCCGTAAAAGAGAGCATGAAGTGGCTAAACAGTGGTGCCATCAGCCTGTCTCTCCATGCTGCTGAATCCGCGTGAAAATGACCGCGACCGCGGGCTGAAAGCGGAAGGATAGCATAGCTAGAGGAGGTTGAGCCGTCCGGGAGCTAGAGGAGCCGTCCCGGTAGAATCCCGGTGACCGGGAAATTATTTATTTTTAATTTTAATTTTTAATTTTTTTTTAATTTTAATTTTTTTTTTTTTTTTTAATTCAATAACTTTATTGAGACATTTGTTCATACATATAAAACACAATATATTTATATATATATATATATATATATATGTATATATTTACATTTTCAAGTTCTTATTTTTAAGATCTTAAGTTGATGCCACGAAGGCTGAAACATCATCTATTATCTTTATTTAATGTTTTATTCTATTCATTTAATGTTTCATTATCTTTATTAAATGTTATATTCTCTTTATTTAATGTTTCATTCTCTTTATTTAATGTTTTATTATCTTCATTTAATGTTTTATTCTCTTTGTTTAATGTTTTAATATCTTTATTTAATGTTTTATTCTATTTATTTAATGTTTCATTCTCTTTATTTAATGTTTTAATATCTTTATTTAATGTTTTAATATCTTTATTTAATGTTTTCTTATCTTTATTTAATGTTTTAGCGTTTGTCACAGTCGCGGTGCAGTGACGTCACGTCATGATGTTTTCACGGATGTTTATCTGGACGGCTCATCCTCCTGTATACCAGTGTGCCGGATTACCGGTGTTTTTCACGGTACCGGTACCGGTGGACCGGCCGGCTCAACCTCCAGCCGGTCTTTTAGCACACTAAAACGGCGTAAAATGACCTCCAGCAGCCCAGGGAGGAAAAAATAGCAGGCGCTTTCCGGAGGATTTTAGTGCTGAAATCCGGCTGAATCTGTCTTTTAAGGCAGTGAAACGGCGTAAAATGACCGGCATCACAGCGTCAAAACACCCGCAGCAGAGTGCTCCAAGTCAGGGTAAACTCTGGGAGTGACAGCGGGTCTTTTAGCACACTAAAACGGCGTAAAATGAACCGACACAACCATGCTGCTCCATCCGCCTAAAAAATGACCGCGACCGCCAGCTGAAAACGTCCGTAAAAGAGAGCATGAAGTGGCTAAACAGTGGTGCCATCAGCCTGTCTCTCCATGCTGCTGAATCCGCGTGAAAATGACCGCGACCGCGGGCTGAAAACGGAAGGATAGCATAGCTAGAGGAGGTTGAGCCGTCCGGGAGCTAGAGGAGCCGTCCCGGTAGAATCCCGGTGACCGGGAAATAGGTTCCGGCGATCACCGCGCATTGCATGCCGGGTAGATTTTATTTATTTATTTTTTTTAATTTTAATTTTTAATTTTTTTTTTTTTTTTTAATTTTTAATTTTTTTTAATTCAATAACTTTATTGAGACATTTGTTCATACATATAAAACACAATATATTTATATATATATATATATATATATATATATATATTTACATTTTCAAGTTCTTATTTTTAAGATCTTAAGTTGATGCCACGAAGGCTGAAACATCATCTATTATCTTTATTTAATGTTTTATTCTATTCATTTAATGTTTCATTATCTTTATTAAATGTTATATTCTCTTTATTTAATGTTTCATTCTCTTTATTTAATGTTTTATTATCTTCATTTAATGTTTTATTCTCTTTGTTTAATGTTTTAATATCTTTATTTAATGTTTTATTCTATTTATTTAATGTTTCATTCTCTTTATTTAATGTTTTAATATCTTTATTTAATGTTTTAATATCTTTATTTAATGTTTTCTTATCTTTATTTAATGTTTCGCGTTTGTCACAGTCGCGGTGCAGTGACGTCACGTCATGATGTTTTCACGGATGTTTATCTGGACGGCTCATCCTCCTGTATACCAGTGTGCCGGATTACCGGTGTTTTTCACGGTACCGGTACCGGTGGACCGGCCGCTCAACCTCCAGCCGGTCTTTTAGCACACTAAAACAGCGTAAAATGACCTCCAGCAGCCCAGGGAGGAAAAAATAGCAGGCGCTTTCCGGAGGATTTTAGTGCTGAAATCCGGCTGAATCTGTCTTTTAAGGCAGTGAAACGGCGTAAAATGACCGGCATCACAGCGTCAAAACACCCGCAGCAGAGTGCTCCAAGTCAGGGTAAACTCTGGGAGTGACAGCGGGTCTTTTAGCACACTAAAACGGCGTAAAATGAACCGACACAACCATGCTGCTCCATCCGCCTAAAAAATGACCGCGACCGCCAGCTGAAAACGTCCGTAAAAGAGAGCATGAAGTGGCTAAACAGTGGTGCCATCAGCCTGTCTCTCCATGCTGCTGAATCCGCGTGAAAATGACCGCGACCGCGGGCTGAAAACGGAAGGATAGCATAGCTAGAGGAGGTTGAGCCGTCCGGGAGCTAGAGGAGCCGTCCCGGTAGAATCCCGGTGACCGGGAAATAGGTTCCGGCGATCACCGCGGATTGCATGCCAGGTAGTTTTTATTTTATTTTATTTTTTTAAATTCAATAACTTTCTTGAGACATTTGTTCATACATATAAACGAAAGATCATTATCTTTATTTAATGTTTTATTATCTTTATTTAATGTTTTCGCGTTTGTCACAGTCGCGGTGCAGTGACGTCACGTCATGATGTTTTCACGGATGTTTATCTGGACGGCTCATCCTCCTGTATACCGGTGTGCCGGATTACCGGTGTTTTTCACGGTACCGGTACCGGTGGACCGGCCGGCTCAACCTCCTATAGCTAGCATAGCTAGAGGAGGTTGAGCCGTCTGGGAAACTAGAGGAGGCGTCCCGGTAGAATCCGGTGACCGGGAAATAGGTTCCGGCGATCACCGCGCATTGCATGCCGGGTAGATTTTATTTATTTATTTATTTTTTAATTTTAATTTTTAATTTTTTTTTTTTAATTTTAATTTTTTTTTTTTTTAATTCAATAACTTTATTGAGACATTTGTTCATACATATAAAACACAATATATTTATATATATATATATATATATATATATATATATATTTACATTTTCAAGTTCTTATTTTTAAGATCTTAAGTTGATGCCACGAAGGCTGAAACATCATCTATTATCTTTATTTAATGTTTTATTCTATTCATTTAATGTTTCATTATCTTTATTAAATGTTATATTCTCTTTATTTAATGTTTCATTCTCTTTATTTAATGTTTTATTATCTTCATTTAATGTTTTATTCTCTTTGTTTAATGTTTTAATATCTTTATTTAATGTTTTATTCTATTTATTTAATGTTTCATTCTCTTTATTTAATGTTTTAATATCTTTATTTAATGTTTTAATATCTTTATTTAATGTTTTCTTATCTTTATTTAATGTTTCGCGTTTGTCACAGTCGCGGTGCAGTGACGTCACGTCATGATGTTTTCACGGATGTTTATCTGGACGGCTCATCCTCCTGTATACCAGTGTGCCGGATTACCGGTGTTTTTCACGGTACCGGTACCGGTGGACCGGCCGGCTCAACCTCCAGCCGGTCTTTTAGCACACTAAAACGGCGTAAAATGACCTCCAGCAGCCCAGGGAGGAAAAAAATAGCAGGCGCTTTCCGGAGGATTTTAGTGCTGAAATCCGGCTGAATCTGTCTTTTAAGGCAGTGAAACGGCGTAAAATGACCGGCATCACAGCGTCAAAACACCCGCAGCAGAGTGCTCCAAGTCAGGGTAAACTCTGGGAGTGACAGCGGGTCTTTTAGCACACTAAAACGGCGTAAAATGAACCGACACAACCATGCTGCTCCATCCGCCTAAAAAATGACCGCGACCGCCAGCTGAAAACGTCCGTAAAAGAGAGCATGAAGTGGCTAAACAGTGGTGCCATCAGCCTGTCTCTCCATGCTGCTGAATCCGCGTGAAAATGACCGCGACCGCGGGCTGAAAACGGAAGGATAGCATAGCTAGAGGAGGTTGAGCCGTCCGGGAGCTAGAGGAGCCGTCCCGGTAGAATCCCGGTGACCGGGAAATAGGTTCCGCGATCACCGCGGATTGCATGCCAGGTAGTTTTTATTTTATTTTATTTTTTTAAATTCAATAACTTTCTTGAGACATTTGTTCATACATATAAACGAAAGATCATTATCTTTATTTAATGTTTTATTATCTTTATTTAATGTTTCGCGTTTGTCACAGTCGCGGTGCAGTGACGTCACGTCATGATGTTTTCACGGATGTTTATCTGGACGGCTCATCCTCCTGTATACCGGTGTGCCGGATTACCGGTGTTTTCACGGTACCGGTACCGGTGGACCGGCGGCTCAACCTCCTATAGCTAGCATAGCTAAGGAGGTTGAGCCGTCTGGGAAACTAGAGGAGGCGTCCCGGTAGAATCCGGTGACCGGGAAATAGGTTCCGGCGATCACCGCGCATTGCATGCCGGGTAGATTTTATTTATTTATTTATTTTTTAATTTTAATTTTTAATTTTTTTTTTAATTTTAATTTTTTTTTTTTTTTTAATTCAATAACTTTATTGAGACATTTGTTCATACATATAAAACACAATATATTTATATATATATATATATATATATATATATATATATGTATATATTTACATTTTCAAGTTCTTATTTTTAAGATCTTAAGTTGATGCCACGAAGGCTGAAACATCATCTATTATCTTTATTTAATGTTTTATTCTATTCATTTAATGTTTCATTATCTTTATTAAATGTTATATTCTCTTTATTTAATGTTTCATTCTCTTTATTTAATGTTTTATTATCTTCATTTAATGTTTTATTCTCTTTGTTTAATGTTTTAATATCTTTATTTAATGTTTTATTCTATTTATTTAATGTTTCATTCTCTTTATTTAATGTTTTAATATCTTTATTTAATGTTTTAATATCTTTATTTAATGTTTTCTTATCTTTATTTAATGTTTCGCGTTTGTCACAGTCGCGGTGCAGTGACGTCACGTCATGATGTTTTCACGGATGTTTATCTGGACGGCTCATCCTCCTGTATACCAGTGTGCCGGATTACCGGTGTTTTTCACGGTACCGGTACCGGTGGACCGGCCGCTCAACCTCCAGCCGGTCTTTTAGCACACTAAAACGGCGTAAAATGACCTCCAGCAGCCCAGGGAGGAAAAAAATAGCAGGCGCTTTCCGGAGGATTTTAGTGCTGAAATCCGGCTGAATCTGTCTTTTAAGGCAGTGAAACGGCGTAAAATGACCGGCATCACAGCGTCAAAACACCCGCAGCAGAGTGCTCCAAGTCAGGGTAAACTCTGGGAGTGACAGCGGGTCTTTTAGCACACTAAAACGGCGTAAAATGAACCGACACAACCATGCTGCTCCATCCGCCTAAAAAATGACCGCGACCGCCAGCTGAAAACGTCCGTAAAAGAGAGCATGAAGTGGCTAAACAGTGGTGCCATCAGCCTGTCTCTCCATGCTGCTGAATCCGCGTGAAAATGACCGCGACCGCGGGCTGAAAACGGAAGGATAGCATAGCTAGAGGAGGTTGAGCCGTCCGGGAGCTAGAGGAGCCGTCCCGGTAGAATCCCGGTGACCGGGAAATAGGTTCCGGCGATCACCGCGGATTGCATGCCAGGTAGTTTTTATTTTATTTTATTTTTTTAAATTCAATAACTTTCTTGAGACATTTGTTCATACATATAAACGAAAGATCATTATCTTTATTTAATGTTTTATTATCTTTATTTAATGTTTCGCGTTTGTCACAGTCGCGGTGCAGTGACGTCACGTCATGATGTTTTCACGGATGTTTATCTGGACGGCTCATCCTCCTGTATACCGGTGTGCCGGATTACCGGTGTTTTTCACGGTACCGGTACCGGTGGACCGGCCGGCTCAACCTCCTATAGCTAGCATAGCTAGAGGAGGTTGAGCCGTCTGGGAAACTAGAGGAGGCGTCCCGGTAGAATCCCGGTGACCGGGAAATAGGTTCCGGCGATCACCGCGCATTGCATGCCGGGTAGATTTTATTTATTTATTTATTTTTTAATTTTAATTTTTAATTTTTTTTTTTTAATTTTAATTTTTTTTTTTTTTTAATTCAATAACTTTATTGAGACATTTGTTCATACATATAAAACACAATATATTTATATATATATATATATATATATATGTATATATTTACATTTTCAAGTTCTTATTTTTAAGATCTTAAGTTGATGCCACGAAGGCTGAAACATCATCTATTATCTTTATTTAATGTTTTATTCTATTCATTTAATGTTTCATTATCTTTATTAAATGTTATATTCTCTTTATTTAATGTTTCATTCTCTTTATTTAATGTTTTATTATCTTCATTTAATGTTTTATTCTCTTTGTTTAATGTTCTCTTTGTTTAATGTTTTAATATCTTTATTTAATGTTTTATTCTATTTATTTAATGTTTCATTCTCTTTATTTAATGTTTTAATATCTTTATTTAATGTTTTAATATCTTTATTTAATGTTTTCTTATCTTTATTTAATGTTTCGCGTTTGTCACAGTCGCGGTGCAGTGACGTCACGTCATGATGTTTTCACGGATGTTTATCTGGACGGCTCATCCTCCTGTATACCAGTGTGCCGGATTACCGGTGTTTTTCACGGTACCGGTACCGGTGGACCGGCCGGCTCAACCTCCAGCCGGTCTTTTAGCACACTAAAACGGCGTAAAATGACCTCCAGCAGCCCAGGGAGGAAAAAAATAGCAGGCGCTTTCCGGAGGATTTTAGTGCTGAAATCCGGCTGAATCTGTCTTTTAAGGCAGTGAAACGGCGTAAAATGACCGGCATCACAGCGTCAAAACACCCGCAGCAGAGTGCTCCAAGTCAGGGTAAACTCTGGGAGTGACAGCGGGTCTTTTAGCACACTAAAACGGCGTAAAATGAACCGACACAACCATGCTGCTCCATCCGCCTAAAAAATGACCGCGACCGCCAGCTGAAAACGTCCGTAAAAGAGAGCATGAAGTGGCTAAACAGTGGTGCCATCAGCCTGTCTCTCCATGCTGCTGAATCCGCGTGAAAATGACCGCGACCGCGGGCTGAAAACGGAAGGATAGCATAGCTAGAGGAGGTTGAGCCGTCCGGGAGCTAGAGGAGCCGTCCCGGTAGAATCCCGGTGACCGGGAAATAGGTTCCGCGATCACCGCGGATTGCATGCCAGGTAGTTTTTATTTTATTTTATTTTTTTAAATTCAATAACTTTCTTGAGACATTTGTTCATACATATAAACGAAAGATCATTATCTTTATTTAATGTTTTATTATCTTTATTTAATGTTTCGCGTTTGTCACAGTCGCGGTGCAGTGACGTCACGTCATGATGTTTTCACGGATGTTTATCTGGACGGCTCATCCTCCTGTATACCGGTGTGCCGGATTACCGGTGTTTTCACGGTACCGGTACCGGTGGACCGGCCGGCTCAACCTCCTATAGCTAGCATAGCTAGAGGAGGTTGAGCCGTCTGGGAAACTAGAGGAGGCGTCCCGGTAGAATCCCGGTGACCGGGAAATAGGTTCCGGCGATCACCGCGCATTGCATGCCGGGTAGATTTTATTTATTTATTTATTTTTTAATTTTAATTTTTAATTTTTTTTTTAATTTTAATTTTTAATTTTTTTTTAATTCAATAACTTTATTGAGACATTTGTTCATACATATAAAACACAATATATTTATATATATATATATATATATATATGTATATATTTACATTTTCAAGTTCTTATTTTTAAGATCTTAAGTTGATGCCACGAAGGCTGAAACATCATCTATTATCTTTATTTAATGTTTTATTCTATTCATTTAATGTTTCATTATCTTTATTAAATGTTATATTCTCTTTATTTAATGTTTCATTCTCTTTATTTAATGTTTTATTATCTTCATTTAATGTTTTATTCTCTTTGTTTAATGTTTTAATATCTTTATTTAATGTTTTATTCTATTTATTTAATGTTTCATTCTCTTTATTTAATGTTTTAATATCTTTATTTAATGTTTTAATATCTTTATTTAATGTTTTCTTATCTTTATTTAATGTTTCGCGTTTGTCACAGTCGCGGTGCAGTGACGTCACGTCATGATGTTTTCACGGATGTTTATCTGGACGGCTCATCCTCCTGTATACCAGTGTGCCGGATTACCGGTGTTTTTCACGGTACCGGTACCGGTGGACCGGCCGCTCAACCTCCAGCCGGTCTTTTAGCACACTAAAACGGCGTAAAATGACCTCCAGCAGCCCAGGGAGGAAAAAAATAGCAGGCGCTTTCCGGAGGATTTTAGTGCTGAAATCCGGCTGAATCTGTCTTTTAAGGCAGTGAAACGGCGTAAAATGACCGGCATCACAGCGTCAAAACACCCGCAGCAGAGTGCTCCAAGTCAGGGTAAACTCTGGGAGTGACAGCGGGTCTTTTAGCACACTAAAACGGCGTAAAATGAACCGACACAACCATGCTGCTCCATCCGCCTAAAAAATGACCGCGACCGCCAGCTGAAAACGTCCGTAAAAGAGAGCATGAAGTGGCTAAACAGTGGTGCCATCAGCCTGTCTCTCCATGCTGCTGAATCCGCGTGAAAATGACCGCGACCGCGGGCTGAAAACGGAAGGATAGCATAGCTAGAGGAGGTTGAGCCGTCCGGGAGCTAGAGGAGCCGTCCCGGTAGAATCCCGGTGACCGGGAAATAGGTTCCGCGATCACCGCGGATTGCATGCCAGGTAGTTTTTATTTTATTTTATTTTTTAAATTCAATAACTTTCTTGAGACATTTGTTCATACATATAAACGAAAGATCATTATCTTTATTTAATGTTTTATTATCTTTATTTAATGTTTCGCGTTTGTCACAGTCGCGGTGCAGTGACGTCACGTCATGATGTTTTCACGGATGTTTATCTGGACGGCTCATCCTCCTGTATACCGGTGTGCCGGATTACGGTGTTTTTCACGGTACCGGTACCGGTGGACCGGCCGGCTCAACCTCCTATAGCTAGCATAGCTAGAGGAGGTTGAGCCGTCTGGGAAACTAGAGGAGGCGTCCCGGTAGAATCCGGTGACCGGGAAATAGGTTCCGCGATCACCGCGCATTGCATGCCGGGTAGATTTTATTTATTTATTTATTTTTTTAATTTTAATTTTTAATTTTTTTTTTAATTTTAATTTTTTTTTTTTTAATTCAATAACTTTATTGAGACATTTGTTCATACATATAAAACACAATATATTTATATATATATATATATATATATATATATATATATATATATTTACATTTTCAAGTTCTTATTTTTAAGATCTTAAGTTGATGCCACGAAGGCTGAAACATCATCTATTATCTTTATTTAATGTTTTATTCTATTCATTTAATGTTTCATTATCTTTATTAAATGTTATATTCTCTTTATTTAATGTTTCATTCTCTTTATTTAATGTTTTATTATCTTCATTTAATGTTTTATTCTCTTTGTTTAATGTTTTAATATCTTTATTTAATGTTTTATTCTATTTATTTAATGTTTCATTCTCTTTATTTAATGTTTTAATATCTTTATTTAATGTTTTAATATCTTTATTTAATGTTTTCTTATCTTTATTTAATGTTTCGCGTTTGTCACAGTCGCGGTGCAGTGACGTCACGTCATGATGTTTTCACGGATGTTTATCTGGACGGCTCATCCTCCTGTATACCAGTGTGCCGGATTACCGGTGTTTTTCACGGTACCGGTACCGGTGGACCGGCCGGCTCAACCTCCAGCCGGTCTTTTAGCACACTAAAACGGCGTAAAATGACCTCCAGCAGCCCAGGGAGGAAAAAAATAGCAGGCGCTTTCCGGAGGATTTTAGTGCTGAAATCCGGCTGAATCTGTCTTTTAAGGCAGTGAAACGGCGTAAAATGACCGGCATCACAGCGTCAAAACACCCGCAGCAGAGTGCTCCAAGTCAGGGTAAACTCTGGGAGTGACAGCGGGTCTTTTAGCACACTAAAACGGCGTAAAATGAACCGACACAACCATGCTGCTCCATCCGCCTAAAAAATGACCGCGACCGCCAGCTGAAAACGTCCGTAAAAGAGAGCATGAAGTGGCTAAACAGTGGTGCCATCAGCCTGTCTCTCCATGCTGCTGAATCCGCGTGAAAATGACCGCGACCGCGGGCTGAAAACGGAAGGATAGCATAGCTAGAGGAGGTTGAGCCGTCCGGGAGCTAGAGGAGCCGTCCCGGTAGAATCCCGGTGACCGGGAAATAGGTTCCGGCGATCACCGCGGATTGCATGCCAGGTAGTTTTTATTTTATTTTATTTTTTAAATTCAATAACTTTCTTGAGACATTTGTTCATACATATAAACGAAAGATCATTATCTTTATTTAATGTTTTATTATCTTTATTTAATGTTTCGCGTTTGTCACAGTCGCGGTGCAGTGACGTCACGTCATGATGTTTTCACGGATGTTTATCTGGACGGCTCATCCTCCTGTATACCGGTGTGCCGGATTACCGGTGTTTTTCACGGTACCGGTACCGGTGGACCGGCCGGCTCAACCTCCTATAGCTAGCATAGCTAGAGGAGGTTGAGCCGTCTGGGAAGCTAGAGGAGGCGTCCCGGTAGAATCCCGGTGACCGGGAAATAGGTTCCGGCGATCACCGCGCATTGCATGCCGGGTAGATTTTATTTATTTATTTATTTTTTAATTTTAATTTTTAATTTTTTTTTTTTTAATTTTAATTTTTTTTTTTTTTTTTAATTCAATAACTTTATTGAGACATTTGTTCATACATATAAAACACAATATATTTATATATATATATATATATATATATATATATGTATATATTTACATTTTCAAGTTCTTATTTTTAAGATCTTAAGTTGATGCCACGAAGGCTGAAACATCATCTATTATCTTTATTTAATGTTTTATTCTATTCATTTAATGTTTCATTATCTTTATTAAATGTTATATTCTCTTTATTTAATGTTTCATTCTCTTTATTTAATGTTTTATTATCTTCATTTAATGTTTTATTCTCTTTGTTTAATGTTTTAATATCTTTATTTAATGTTTTATTCTATTTATTTAATGTTTCATTCTCTTTATTTAATGTTTTAATATCTTTATTTAATGTTTTAATATCTTTATTTAATGTTTTCTTATCTTTATTTAATGTTTCGCGTTTGTCACAGTCGCGGTGCAGTGACGTCACGTCATGATGTTTTCACGGATGTTTATCTGGACGGCTCATCCTCCTGTATACCAGTGTGCCGGATTACCGGTGTTTTTCACGGTACCGGTACCGGTGGACCGGCCGGCTCAACCTCCAGCCGGTCTTTTAGCACACTAAAACGGCGTAAAATGACCTCCAGCAGCCCAGGGAGGAAAAAAATAGCAGGCGCTTTCCGGAGGATTTTAGTGCTGAAATCCGGCTGAATCTGTCTTTTAAGGCAGTGAAACGGCGTAAAATGACCGGCATCACAGCGTCAAAACACCCGCAGCAGAGTGCTCCAAGTCAGGGTAAACTCTGGGAGTGACAGCGGGTCTTTTAGCACACTAAAACGGCGTAAAATGAACCGACACAACCATGCTGCTCCATCCGCCTAAAAAATGACCGCGACCGCCAGCTGAAAACGTCCGTAAAAGAGAGCATGAAGTGGCTAAACAGTGGTGCCATCAGCCTGTCTCTCCATGCTGCTGAATCCGCGTGAAAATGACCGCGACCGCGGGCTGAAAACGGAAGGATAGCATAGCTAGAGGAGGTTGAGCCGTCCGGGAGCTAGAGGAGCCGTCCCGGTAGAATCCCGGTGACCGGGAAATAGGTTCCGGCGATCACCGCGGATTGCATGCCAGGTAGTTTTTATTTTATTTTATTTTTTTAAATTCAATAACTTTCTTGAGACATTTGTTCATACATATAAACGAAAGATCATTATCTTTATTTAATGTTTTATTATCTTTATTTAATGTTTCGCGTTTGTCACAGTCGCGGTGCAGTGACGTCACGTCATGATGTTTTCACGGATGTTTATCTGGACGGCTCATCCTCCTGTATACCGGTGTGCCGGATTACCGGTGTTTTCACGGTACCGGTACCGGTGGACCGGCCGGCTCAACCTCCTATAGCTAGCATAGCTAGAGGAGGTTGAGCCGTCTGGGAAACTAGAGGAGGCGTCCCGGTAGAATCCCGGTGACCGGGAAATAGGTTCCGGCGATCACCGCGCATTGCATGCCGGGTAGATTTTATTTATTTATTTATTTTTTAATTTTAATTTTTAATTTTTTTTTTTTTTAATTTTAATTTTTTTTTTTTTTTTTTTAATTCAATAACTTTATTGAGACATTTGTTCATACATATAAAACACAATATATTTATATATATATATATATATATATGTATATATTTACATTTTCAAGTTCTTATTTTTAAGATCTTAAGTTGATGCCACGAAGGCTGAAACATCATCTATTATCTTTATTTAATGTTTTATTCTATTCATTTAATGTTTCATTATCTTTATTAAATGTTATATTCTCTTTATTTAATGTTTCATTCTCTTTATTTAATGTTTTATTATCTTCATTTAATGTTTTATTCTCTTTGTTTAATGTTTTAATATCTTTATTTAATGTTTTATTCTATTTATTTAATGTTTCATTCTCTTTATTTAATGTTTTAATATCTTTATTTAATGTTTTAATATCTTTATTTAATGTTTTCTTATCTTTATTTAATGTTTAGCGTTTGTCACAGTCGCGGTGCAGTGACGTCACGTCATGATGTTTTCACGGATGTTTATCTGGACGGCTCATCCTCCTGTATACCAGTGTGCCGGATTACCGGTGTTTTTCACGGTACCGGTACCGGTGGACCGGCCGGCTCAACCTCCAGCCGGTCTTTTAGCACACTAAAACGGCGTAAAATGACCTCCAGCAGCCCAGGGAGGAAAAAAATAGCAGGCGCTTTCCGGAGGATTTTAGTGCTGAAATCCGGCTGAATCTGTCTTTTAAGGCAGTGAAACGGCGTAAAATGACCGGCATCACAGCGTCAAAACACCCGCAGCAGAGTGCTCCAAGTCAGGGTAAACTCTGGGAGTGACAGCGGGTCTTTTAGCACACTAAAACGGCGTAAAATGAACCGACACAACCATGCTGCTCCATCCGCCTAAAAAATGACCGCGACCGCCAGCTGAAAACGTCCGTAAAAGAGAGCATGAAGTGGCTAAACAGTGGTGCCATCAGCCTGTCTCTCCATGCTGCTGAATCCGCGTGAAAATGACCGCGACCGCGGGCTGAAAACGGAAGGATAGCATAGCTAGAGGAGGTTGAGCCGTCCGGGAGCTAGAGGAGCCGTCCCGGTAGAATCCCGGTGACCGGGAAATAGGTTCCGCGATCACCGCGGATTGCATGCCAGGTAGTTTTTATTTTATTTTATTTTTTTAAATTCAATAACTTTCTTGAGACATTTGTTCATACATATAAACGAAAGATCATTATCTTTATTTAATGTTTTATTATCTTTATTTAATGTTTCGCGTTTGTCACAGTCGCGGTGCAGTGACGTCACGTCATGATGTTTTCACGGATGTTTATCTGGACGGCTCATCCTCCTGTATACCGGTGTGCCGGATTACCGGTGTTTTCACGGTACGGTACCGGTGGACCGGCCGGCTCAACCTCCTATAGCTAGCATAGCTAGAGGAGGTTGAGCCGTCTGAAACTAGAGGAGGCGTCCCGGTAGAATCCGGTGACCGGGAAATAGGTTCCGGCGATCACCGCGCATTGCATGCATTTGTTCATACATATAAAACACAATATATTTATATATATATATATATATATGTATATATTTACATTTTCAAGTTCTTATTTTTAAGATCTTAAGTTGATGCCACGAAGGCTGAAACATCATCTATTATCTTTATTTAATGTTTTATTCTATTCATTTAATGTTTCATTATCTTTATTAAATGTTATATTCTCTTTATTTAATGTTTCATTCTCTTTATTTAATGTTTTATTATCTTCATTTAATGTTTTATTCTCTTTGTTTAATGTTTTAATATCTTTATTTAATGTTTTATTCTATTTATTTAATGTTTCATTCTCTTTATTTAATGTTTTAATATCTTTATTTAATGTTTTAATATCTTTATTTAATGTTTTCTTATCTTTATTTAATGTTTAGCGTTTGTCACAGT
>NW_026551443.1:0-819 GCF_027596085.1 Anoplopoma fimbria | reverse complement strand
AAGTATCATCGTCGTAAGTTTTTGTTACATTTAATATATATATATATTTTTTGATGAGAGTCAGTACCTCCAAGTCTGAGGCCATGGTTCTCTTCTGGAAAATGGTGGATTGCACCCTCTGGGTTGGGAGTGAGTCACTGCCCCAAGCGAGGGAGTTCAAGTATCTCGGGATCTTATTCACGAGTGAGGGTAAAATGGAGCGGGAGATGGACAGGCGGTTCGGTGCAGCGTCAGCAGTGATGCGGGCGTTGTACCGGACCGTTTTGGTGAAGAAGGAGCTGAGCCGTAAGGCAAAGCTCTCGATTTACCAGTCCATCTACGTTCCAACCCTCACCTATGGTCATGAGCTTTGGGTAGTGACCGAAAGAATGAGATCGCGAATACAAGCGGCCGAAAGGAGCTTCCTTCGTAGGGTGGCTGGGCTCAGCCTTAGAGATAGGGTGAGGAGCTCAGACATCCGGAGGGAGCTCCGAGTAGAGCCGCTGCTCCTTCGCGTCGAAAGGGGCCAGCTGAGGTGGCTCGGGCATCTGATCAGGATGCCTCCTGGACGCCTCCCTTTAGAGGTTTTCCAGGCACGTCCAACTGGTAAGAGGCCCCGGGGTAGACCCAGAACACGCTGGAGAGATTATATATCTCGTCTGGCCTGGGAACGCCTCGGGGTTCCCCAGGAGGAGCTGGAAAGTGTTGCTGGGGAGAAGGACGTCTGGAGGACCCTCCTTAGCTTGCTGCCCCCGCGACCCGGCCCCGGATAAGCGGAAGGAAATGGATGGATGGATGGATGGATGGATATATTTTTTTATATATCTTTTTGTATTTTTC
>NW_026551442.1:7500-10266 GCF_027596085.1 Anoplopoma fimbria | reverse complement strand
CCCCTGGGACTATTGGGCAGCAACCAGTGGGCCCTTGCATGCCGACAAAAGCTTGGATCAAGGCTGACCTTCAGTAGACTGCTTGTGAGGAGCCTGCTCTGCTACGTCACGAAACCTGGCCCAGAATCCAGGTCGTCTGCAAGTGATTTAGCACCCCGGGTTCTCCCAGACATGCGGTGCGAGATGGGGAGAAGGCGAGACCATGTCCGGCCGCACCCCAACCCTGTCACTGAACTGGCTCTACTCACACCGACCAGAAGCCGGTTATCCAAGGAGCCGACCGAAGATCCGCGGCTGCCTAGTGCTCTCGTTCACGTCTGACGGGGATTCGGCATAGAGGCGTTCCAGTCTGTAGTCCCACAGATGGTAG
This sequence comes from Anoplopoma fimbria, assembly GCF_027596085.1. Taxonomy (NCBI): domain Eukaryota; kingdom Metazoa; phylum Chordata; class Actinopteri; order Perciformes; family Anoplopomatidae; genus Anoplopoma; species Anoplopoma fimbria. Next base: position 9,896 of record NW_026551442.1, on the reverse strand, counting down.
CTTCACCTTCGTTGGCTCCTCAGCCATACACTATACCAAATGTCTGAGACCTGCGGTTCCTCTGCGTGCCCTGAGCAGGACCACTCAGCTGCAGCAACACATCATGTAAATGGGTGAAACTAACCCCTGTCTCCACGACTGGTCCTAAGCCCCAGCTCCACGTTCCCTATTGTGTGGTGGGCAATCCAACACTTGGTGAATTCCTGGCTTCAATGATAGGAAGAGCCGACATCGAAGGATCAAGCGACATCGCTATCGTAACGCCTGGCGCCACGAGCCAGTTATCCCTGTGGTAACTTTGCTGCACCTCCTGCTGGACCAAAAGTCAGAAGGTGAGGCCCGCTTTCACGGTCTGTATTCATACTGAAAATCAAGATCAAGCGAGCTGCCTTCACTCCACGGGAGGTTTCTGTCCTCCCTGGGCTATGCCTTAGAGACACCTGCGTTGCCGTTTGACAGGTGTACCGCCCCCAGTCAACTCTCCCTGCCACTGTCCCCGGGCTGGTGTCGCCCAGCTGATGCCCGGCTGCGCCGACCCAAGCGAGCCCGCTCAGGCCTCGCCTCCCCGCCTCACCAGGCAGTGAAAAAACGATAAGAGTAGTGAGTATTTCTCCGTGAGCCGAAGCCTCCTCACTTACTTCCTCTCTTCTCATTCTCAGTACCAGACTAGAGTCAAGCTCAACAGGTCTTCTCTTCCGCTGATTCTGCCAAGCCGTTCCCTTGGCTGTGGTCTTTCGCTAGATAGTATAGGGACAGGATGGAATCTCGTTCATCCATTCATCAGCGTCACTAATTAGATGGCAGGCCCCGTTGCTTCTGCTGAGAGTCATAGTTGCTCGCGGTTGCCCAGCTGCTTGGTTGAATTTGCCCATTCGAAGAGCACTGGGCAGAAATCACATCAGCGTCAGCACCCCTGTGGGCCTTCAGCGATGCTTTGTTTGTTAATAGTGCGGATTCCCTGGTCGCACCAGTTCTAAGTCAGCTGCTAGGGCCAGCCAGAGCGACCCGCGGGACCCCGCGAAGGGCCCAGCAGGCGCCGTGGCTGGGAGATCCGCGAAGGAGCTTGGCACGGCGTCCCAGCGGCCGCCAGTGCTGCTGCCAGGCCCATCCCCTCCCTCCGGCCGCCTTCTGCTGGCGGCGGACACCGCCCCGCAAAGACCCCCGCCAGCGGCACGCCGGGCGCGCAAGGCGAAGACGCGGCCGCGAAGGTGACCGCGCCGCCCTTCCGGCGCGGAGGGAGAGGCGGCGAGGCGCTGCTCCCCAGCGCGCGGCTCGAGCCCAGCCACCGCGCACCTCAGCCCGACCGACCCAGCCCTTAGAGCCAATCCTTATCCCGAAGTTCTGGATCTGGTTGCCGACTTCCCTTACCGGCCTTGATCTAACATGCCAGAGGCTGTTCACCTTGCAGAACCTGCTGCGGATATGGGTGCGGCCTGGCGCAGATTACACCTTCTCCCGGTTTTCAAGAGACCAGCAGAGCTCACCCGGACGCCGCCGGAACCGCTGACGCTTTCCAGGGCACGGGCCCCTCTCTCGGGCGAACCCATTCCAGGAGCCCTGCCCTTCACAAAAGAAAAGAGACTCTCCCGGGGCTCCCGCCAGCTACTCGGGATCGTTTGCGTTACCGCACTGGAGCGCCTGCGGCGCCTATCTCCGCCACTCCAGATTCGGGGATCTGAACCCGACTCCCTTCGATCGGCCGGGGCGGCGTAGGCCATCGCCCCACCCTTCCGAACGGCGTTCGCCCATCTCTTAGGACCGACTGACCCATGTTCAACTGCTGTTCACATGGAACCCTTCTCCACTCGGCCTTCAAAGTTCTCGTTTGAATATTGCTACTACCACCAGATCTGCGCCCAGCGGCTCCACCGGGCCCGCGCCCTAGGCTTCCAGTGCTCACCGTGGCGGCCCTCCCTACTCGTCGCGGCGTAGCCCTCGCGGCTCCTGTTGCCGGCGACGGCCGGGTATGGGCCCGGCTGCTCCAAGCGCCATCCATTTTCAGGGCTAGTTGATTCGGCTTAGGTGAGTTGTTACACACTCCTTAGCGGATTCCGACTTCCACTGGCCACCGTCCTGCTGTCTATATCGACCAACACCTGCTACTGGGGTCTGATGAGCGTCGGCATCAGGCAGCCTCAACCAGCGTTCGGTTCATCCCACAGCGCCAGTTCTGCCTACCAAAGTGGCCCACTGGCAGCTCGCATTCCACGCCCGGCTCCAAGCCAGCGAGCCGGGCTTCTTACCCATTTAAAGTTTGAGAATAGGTTGAGATCGTTTCGGCTTCAGGACCTCTAATGTTGGCTTTACCCAGATAAAACTGCACGGGACTCTGAGCGCCAGCTATCCTGAGGAAACTTCGAGAGGAACCAGCTACTAGATGGTTCGATTAGTCTTTC